>NC_136907.1:22873426-23053426 GCF_949606895.1 Notothenia rossii | reverse complement strand
TTAAAGTCTGAAAATCTGTTTAGAAAAAAACATATGGCAAATATCTAACAGTGACATTTTGGAAGATATGAAAAATCTAACTTTTCATATTTGGAGTTCTGATAACTGCTTGTAAAAATCACAAAATACTGGCTGCCCCATGACTCGCCACAATTGAAGAATGGGTATAATGTTAATAACATATACAAAATGGAAAAATGACTTTCTTTGCCTACAAAGGAATACATTTACTAAGTCATGGTCGATGGGTTTCCTGTATCTGCCAGACACGGTCACATTTCATAGAGTTAACAAACTGCTGATGAGCTGATATACAGTTCTACCATCAAAATAAAATGGTGCTCGGTCTTCTCAAAAATATTGAGATGTGTTGTTTATTTGACTGTAATAACACCTGCAGGATTGTCCCTCACTATGTCGATTAGTCTCTGTTGCTGCACATCCCTTGTTATTGTATAAAGGTCATGAAAATGGTATGAGATGCAGAAAACAGGGATAAAGTGAAGGGGAGGGTTTCAATGTATACTGTTCCGTTCTTGCAAACCTTCAATACTCCCTGCCATTGCAAGTATATATTATTGTAACTGGTCAAATGTTCTCAACTATCTTCTAACTAAAGAATTGCAAAAGAAAAGAAAAATCTAAATAGATGATGATCAGAAATGTTGAAAATATGAGGTAAAACACTACCATTGCATGTTGTCTACACATGTCTTTTACACTGCATATAAGTGTATATATTTTATATTCAATTGGTTTCGTTCATGTAAAATACTTGCAGCTAGCAGATTCTGAAGATATTTTCATTTGGTACTATATTTAGTCATCTTTTTATGAAATAGAATACTAATATAAGGCCGACCCTTTAAGGTCAGGTCCATTCATCACAGTTAGTGTAAAGACTGTCTTATATTGCTTATGTGAGTAACTGCTGTGTTTGTAGATATGTTCTTTAGGACAGTCCGAGTTAGGCGGGACAGGGCAGTTACCATGGTAACCCACTCCCTAGTTGGGCTGTGGGTGTGAGCCCTCCTGCAGGCGCAGATAAAGATGGAGGTGGGACTATCTGGGTGGTTTGTCTGTTTATCTGCTGCACAAACGCTCCACACGTCTTCACTGTGCGCTCAGATAAGAATTTCATTCTGCAGCACGTGTGGAGGCAGGAAGCTGCTCTGATGCAACAGTTTAATATCAAACAACTGCTGCCGTTTGGTGAAGGGGAGAGAGCTTTTCTTAAACAATGAAATGTAATCTTGATGCCATTACATCATGTAGTCAGTGTGTTCTCCATCCTCCACATGTTTCCAGCTGTGTTACTGTTACACATGTTTTTATACTGCTTCCATAATAGTACATCATAATGTACTTGATTTATTTTCTGTAATAATAGTTTGAACCTGCAAAAGTAACAAACTAATGTTGTAAATAAAAGTAGTGAAGTAAAAAGTCAAATATTTGCTGCCAAAATGCAGTGGAGTAGAAGTATAAAGTAGCATAAAATAGAAATACTCAAGTAAAGTATGTGAACCTCATAAATGCACTTAAGAACAGTACTAAATGTACTTAGTTACTTTCCAACACTGCATGGCAGAGGTATAAAACGTATCTATGTGAATATTTATTTTTTAAACAAGGTAAGTGTTTTATGTCTAACTGTGGGATCTTGCATGCCGTACTTTAACCTGTAACAGAGTTCTTTTACTTTATTGTATGGGTATTTTTATTTATTTCACCCAGGAAGATAAGTTGCCTCATCAAAGAAAGTAAGTGTATGATAATGGAAACATTACACAGTGAACAACATGTGTACAGACCAAATCACATTCTCAATGATGTTTTTTCAAGGCATGATTACCTGAAAAACAAAGTTACTTATAAGTACCTTGTGATCAGTTCTATGACTTCATTTATCATTACAATTCTTATTTGTAATAAAGTAGTGAACCTGGTATTTGTTATGGTTGATATTTCTTAGCAGCAGTAGTGTTTGGGGTCCTTTGTTAGTATTTGTGATGACTGCCCTCTGCAGGATGAATATGAACTGTCTTTAGGAGGGTTGCTGACCCTCAGTTTGTCACTATTTTAATGTCCAATAAGAGCCAGATAGCGAGTCAACCAGGAAGTGGTATAACGTTTATTATAGGGAAAAACAGCAACACACACACAGAGTAACATGAACACGTGCTTGAAATGCCATGCTGGATCAGTTCTCCAAAAGGCCAGTGGAGCATGAGAAGCCACAATATAATTTGAACAGAGATGACAGACGACAGACGGACATGTGTCAGATGAAGAGTTAAGGCGTAGGTCTTTAAGTGTTTGGTCTTTCACCTCATCCTCCTCTAAAATGCCACTCAGCAACAGAAATGTGACTATTCTGATTAGATAAAGAAATTATACATTTTGGCACATGATATAATGGCCAAAACATTATCTGGTAAATACTACATTTATATGTATCATCTAACTAGATACATGTCAGTGTTCCTTTGTACATTTGCAGTACAGAATGTTGAAAAGTACATAAAACAGAGAAAGGTAGAAACAGCTGAACATCATATATGCATAATACATACGTTTGTTTTACAGTAAATTCACGATAGAATATCCCATTAGAAATCTACAGTTTATAATAAATAGCAAACAAACTGCTCATTGAAGTATGAATGACCTCTTCATTGTTTAACAAAGGCACTGGGTACAGAAACAAAAATGTACTTTCTTAATAGAATAAGTGTTACATATGATGATAAAGCTGTTAATTTGGATGCTTTAACCTTTGCCCAACAAACACAGTTTTGAATAA
The DNA here is from genome assembly GCF_949606895.1 of Notothenia rossii. Lineage (NCBI taxonomy): Eukaryota > Metazoa > Chordata > Actinopteri > Perciformes > Nototheniidae > Notothenia > Notothenia rossii. The sequence continues at coordinate 23,050,620 of NC_136907.1, read as the reverse complement.
ACTAAAATATATAAAGACAAAATGGGAGTGGTCACTCAGAATGTCAGACTTTCTGCATAACTTCCCATAAATGTATTAAAAAATAAAGATGACATTATGTTTATTATCTATATTGAAGCAGGTTGTAAAATGATATTTTGCTGTAAACGTCTGGCTGCAGTTTGGAAATGGGACAGTATGATCAGGTGATTTGTCAGGTGTATGGATGTTAGATCCTGCTTATCGCTTGCTAAAAGCTAAATGACGGTACAGAGTTTACACACCGACAGGTTAATATTATAATATCTACGGTAAGCCAGGCAGCGTTTTACCAACATTTACAGCAGGGAAAATAGTTGCAGAAACACATGAGAACCAGGCAGAGTAAATATACAATTCAAAAACAGACATGTTCTCAGACCAAACAAGCCACAAGCCTCATGTTTATTCACAGAAAATGAAGAAAATGGCGCGACTATAATAACTTTTAAACCGTCAGTGGCAAAACATAACAAATTGTCACAGATTCCGTAAAGTGGTTCATCATCATTCACGATGTGATTAATCAGAAGCAAAACACGTAAAAAAAAAAAAAAGTTAGCCTTATTTACTTGCAAGCTGATTGAAAGATGTCAAAGAAAATGCAGAGTGTGATATAAAAAATAAAAAGTTAAAACGTACAGGCAGCAACAACTGGCTCAATAATCCTGAGACTCTCCTGCCATCTAGAGGTGGAAACTGGGTGCACACTGTGCGTCGAGTGATGATGCAACACTGAAACAATTTAGGCATTTCACAACTTAGCATTACAATGATTGTAACAGACTATATGGAGGAATTAGATTAACCTTATTAGAAAGGGAAAAAAGTTTCATTTGCAAAAAAAAAGGCCATTACCCTGTCTGCTAGACATTACATTTACCAAACTGAACACCGCCCGAGCACAAACCCCATTAGCGTGTTTAATGATCACATGCTTATCTTCCAACTTCATGACACTTTTATCTCCTTCTTTATCAGCACATTGTGGGTGTAGGTCAGATAAGCGACACAGTGGCAACATAGAGGCTGTTTAGAGTTAGAAAACGTGACATTCGGGGAAACTACAAAATAAAATGATTTAAAGCTCAGACTCAAGGGTCATGTCTTAAGGCTAGTCTTCTAAGTATGGCTTTGTGTTAAATCTGTATACAAATACGCAAAAGTAGACACAGTAGTTAGTAAAAGCAGAAGTTATGAGAACAGGGAGCAATATTAAAACATCATCCATCTATATAACACAGTGATATACTCTGATATAAACCCAACTAAAGCCAAACCACCATCCTAAGGTCTGGGCACTTGAGTGGTGAACAGGCACTGTACATCGGAAAGAGGAGACGGGCAACATGACGCGAGGTAAGAATTTTCACACAAGTGATCCAAATATGACTGCAAAAATATATCAATCACAGTGGGTGGAGATCTAGCGACCATTAAATGTAACAGAGGTTTGGTAATCCATCAATTTTCTCAGAGTAAGAGTTAATTATCTAGAAGAAATACGAGTTTTAAAAACAAAAGAGGGAATTAAAGCTGCCTATTCCACAACGGGCTCAGCCTAATACTAGCTAATTCACTGATTGAGGATGAAAACACCCGACTGGGAAGTGGAGCACTCCAAGAAGACAATATTCAGATTTGGCCTTAAAGTTTTGGACCCTTTCCTTCGACTACAACTGACATTTTTCTCCTTCTTAAAATAATGTTTAAATCCACCACATTGAAAGTGGGCCAACTCACATCCATGTCTCCTTTAAAAGCATCTGTTTCGGAGGACTTGTAGGACTGAACAGGATCGCAGCATATAATCCTAGCTATCTAGTGCAGTGTAATAATAATCAACATGTCTAAAAACTCAAATCAAAAACAAAAGAAGATACATAGTCTGGTCCTATAGAAGTTAAGGCCCCAGCTTTTTGTTGTATTCTTTAGAAAATTAATAACCTCTTAAAAATATTTAAAAAGAACTCTTGGTTGGTGTCAAGTGTTTCTGGTCAAAAGGCAGTTGCATAAGGGGTCAGAGGCTGACAAAACTCTTTTCATGCTTGAGGCAGATAAATGTCAGAAGGTTGGGAGTCTCTGGCCTGATTCCTCAGATGGCGGTTTGGCTCTGCGGGTTCATCAACTTCTGCAGCATCGGGATCTGTGGGAACAGAGGACGGGGGGGGGGGGGGAAGAGGAGTAAACAAAAGGCCTTATAATGCCAAAACCAAGTGGAATCAGAAACATCCTCCCTGTCGTACTCAACAACCGGCCCGTAGAAGAGCCTGAGCATTTAAAGTGTATGGGCACGATAAGTGATCAGACACTGACTTTTATTGAAAACTCAATTTGAAAATGTGAGTGCAAGGAGCAAGAACAAGGTCTAAGGATTGTTAAAGGGGCCATATTACGCTCATTGTCAGGTTAATATTTGTATTTGTTATGTCTCTACTGTGACATGTCTCCATGCTTTAATGTCCAAAGGTCTTTATTCCCCTCATACTGCCTGTGCTAAAGCTCCTCTTTTCACCCTCTGTCTGAAACCAGAGCCCTTTCTGCTCTGATTAGTTAGCTGGCTGGTCGTTTGTGATTGGTACACCGATTAAGAGATGTCCCACTCCTTAGCGTATCACGTACAATGTGTGGAAGCACTAACCAATTCAAGTGCCTGTTTTACATAGTAATTTAATTGTGTTATAAAATAAGGAGTCCAATGGAGGCGTTTCAAGTGGGGGGGGAGAAAACTCGCACTGGATGCAACATAGGGATTTTAGCACTAAAGCCTATATAAACACACTACAGGAGAGGAAAAACACTCATTCCCTCTCAGCTGTTGTAATTATGTTTTATTCTACAATATATTCTCTTAAATATTTAGACTGACAACATTTTCATGGCTGCTTTTTATTCCTTTTTGTTGTTTAAGAAGAATAACCGCTGACATTTTCCAGCAATCACAAGACAGTCGTAGAGCTGCCACTGGAGATAAAGGTCTGATGATATGGAGCAGTGTCTCACCTTAGTCAGATCCACCCCGGTGAGGGCGTTGACGGAGACGGGGAGTTCAGCTAACAGCCGGTTCAGCTCTCCGGTCACACGGCTGCTCTCTCCACTCAGGATGACAATCTCGCCGGTCTTAGCAAGCGGCGCAGCCACCGCACTGGCAATCTGGTAAAACACAAGAGCATCTGTTACTTCACTGACAAAACACTCCTCATATTACCATACATGACAGGAATTGGCATGAACATATTTATTTTAAATGTGAAAATAAATACTAGCATCTGTAAGGCGGAAGGGTTACTTCATTTTTAATAAGCCAGGCATGTTAGGGCAACATGAGAAAATGTAGGTTTTGGAAGTATTAACTATTGGCAGAGTTTTACTCTTCACATGGACTTATTTTTTACATAAGGACATGACAACTGCACTATGTTTAATGCAGTTGACTTATAATGTAATACTATTTAGATAATTCTGGCTCCTATACCATGTCAATAATACATTTGTAGCCAAAACACAGACAGTCAGACACTTAAGGACAGAAATGTCACCATTTTGATCTACCGCCGGGATCATTACATCAGGCGTTTTATTATATAAGGCTTTCAATTTGGATCCCTGGCTTCAACATTGTTTTTTAAATATTTTTGTCCAGATTGAGCCATCTATTCATGTATTTCCCCATAGGGCAATTACAAGCTATAACTGTGAAAAGATAACTATAAAACAATGGCATTATTGGATAATATTCTGAACATTTCGGAAATAATGATGTGTTTGTCCTTTTGATCATAGTATGGCTGAAGATAGACAGAAAAGAGGAGAAAGGGGGAGAACATGCAGTGAAGGGATAAGGATTCAGTCTTAGTGCATAGGGCACTCTCTAAAAGCTAATGACATCAAGGCAAATTACTATAAAAGGGACGCACAATGGTCAATCAACCAACCAGGATTATGTCTGAAAGAATGTGTTTAATTGTTATTGTAAGGGGAAAAACCTTTTTTAAGAACACTGAAGACTTTGGTGCCAAATGAAGACGTTGGGTAAACAGACCAATAAACCAGACTACCCAGATGTTTTTACACCATTGGAGTTAAACTGAATATCACCCACCATGGGCAGAGCCTCCAGCACCAGGGCCGTCTTGGCAGCCTCTCCGTACTGCTGGTAGGCTTCAGCCTTCAGCTTCATCCTCAAAGCCTCTGCCTTTCCAATGACTTCAATGGAAGAGGCCTCTGCTTCACCGATGAGGCGGATCTTGTCGGCCTCTGCCTGCGCCGTCAGCACCGCCTTTATCCTGGGGTTAGGGATGGAGAAGGACTGTTAGTGTTTACTGTCAGCAGTCAGTCAAGTACAGGTCAAATTACATATAAAAAAGAGTTTGGCCCAGTCATACTGATTTGCTTATTGTGCTGAAACAGCATCACAAAACCTGAGTAACCTAAACATGTAGTTATTGTGTAGCATTGTTAGAAAGCATTTTAGAATCTTCTGTTCAAAATGTTGGTAGAGGGGCTGTAGCTTTAATGGCCAATATAATTTCCTTTCTATTTGTAACTGCTTTAAACTAATTTGATTAGTTTTCAGGATAAGGGAGATTAAGAAAGCAAAAGAATTTCATGATTCAGTTGCATGATTACGTGCCATTAAATCCAAATAGGGTCCTCAAATCCAGTAGATCCAGCATGTGTTGTAGCTACATTGTTTCTCTTGTTTTGAGTAACTGTGGTAAAATAAATGACCACAACTTAACTGCAAAATGAGTCTGGTGGCTTTGAGAGTATAGATAAGTACTTCAGTTAATAGTGCTTCAGTTCCTACTCAGATATGTCTCTTTGACTAAAATACATTAAGTATAGTGTACTCTTAGGGTGCATTCACACCTAATAGTCCGTTTTCTGGTGTGCACCAGACCACAGTTAGTTACATTGTTTCATTATTCAGAAGGTTCGGTTTGCAATGGACTATAAACTTTAATAACAGGTCATGTGCACAGAAATGCTGTTCAACCATTGGTCATTAAGGGGGTAAAAAAACGCAAATCCCGGCAGTTTCTACCGGAGCCTCCGCCATGGAGCATCGGCACTTTTGGCAGGTTATTCTCATGCAGCTGTTAATCTGGAGATCAACAGACACTAGCGGCCCACGCATATGATTATATAATCAGATAACGTCCGTTAAAAAACATTATAACACATATAATGAGACGTTCTGCAGTAAGGAGGGGCGTTTCACCGACGACAGGTGTTCTTACTTTTATGTAGCTGACGGAGAATTTTTACTTTACACGACACTGTTTAACACTTCATTCTGCTTCACTCTTTAACTAAACAACCGCGGAGGTCTTGAAAGACTCTTTCGCCAAAGATTTTGAAGACATCCGCATTCTTGTGACACGTAAATACTACGCTTTCTATGTTTTGGTACGGACTGCGTTCACACCAGCAATGAACCGCTCCAGAGTTCGCAAGCAAGCGCTCCGAGACCACCTATTTTAGCAGACCAGAGTCCAGTTGTTTAGTTCACTTAAGAGGTTTCAGATTGTGTTCACACCGACCCAAATGAACCACACCAAGCGGCTAAACGAACCAGGGTTCGATTCAACCGGACTATACAAGCCAGGTGTGAACGCACCCTAAACTAGGAGCGAAAGTTTTTTAAAAGGGGCTAAAATCTATTTTTGCTGCTGCCCCTGTTTACAGCACTATAGTAGTCACACAGAAGTTTGTGCCATCAGCCATCTACTGATGCTAATACAATGACTATGGATAACTACCTGATATAACCCAACTTCAATACATTCAAACTATCCCTTTAAATGATAAGGAGCTATGCAATGTGGAAGAGGACCTGTGTGGGAGCCACTCACTTGCGTCCCTCAGCCAGCTGCTGCACCTTGTAAGCCTCGGCCTCTGCGGGTCTCTTCACCGTGGCGGTGAGCTCCTTTTCCGTGCGGGTGATCTCCTTATCCTCGATGACGATCTGCTTCTTCCTCTGCACCACCTCGATTTCAATCTCCTCCAGACGGATCTTCTGCTGCTCCTTGGCCGCCTGCAGCTCGTACGCCAGCTGAGCCTCTGCTTTCTAAAGGGACCGGAGGTTTTACATCAATACTTACATATAACTCACAACATTGGGCAAAACAAATCTAAACCATATAACTCTTTACCTTCGTGTTCACTTCCTGATTGAAGGACGCTTTCTGCATTTCTAGCTCTCGTTTGGAGTCGGCCATCTTTGTATCGGCTAAGAACTTGACATCCATCATTTCTCTCTTGCACTCGGCTTCCTGTAAGAGACACATAATGAGATGGAGATGGATTAGGAGGAGTTTGTTGGTTTGATAGCTATTAGCGAAAAGCTATTAAGAGAATGGAGGTTTTTGTAATGGCTTTGTGGCTTTCATTTAATCTGAAAGCTCCTCTTACCCTGATGCCAGCGTCTCTCTCTGCCTCTGCCACTCCGATGTCTGCATCCCTCTGTACTGCGGCTGTCTGCGTTTTGCCCAGTGAACTCAGGTAGTCCACTTTATCATACACATCCTGTGAGGAACATATATGGAAGTGGTTAAATACTTCTCAAATTACAAGCAGAGGCTGAATGGATGAAAGCAAAGAGAATTGATGTGTTTCACCTTGATGGTGAAGCTGAGGATCTCGATTCCCATGCGGCCGACATCCGGTGATGCCACCTCTCGCACCAGAGAAGCAAACTTATCTCTGTCCTGGTAAATCTGCTCAACAGTGAGGGTACCTGAGGGATGGAAACGCCAGTTAGTGCCTTCCCTTTCATAGCTTCACAGCAGAGATGGACGTATATTTACACAAGATCTGTACTTATCTACAATTGTGTGTTACTTTACCTGGGTCTTTTCTTTTGATGCCACTTCTACTTTATTTCTATTCCACTACATTTTAGGGGGGACATCTTTTTTTTACAACATTTCTCTGCCAGCTTTAGAGACTTCACAGATCAAGAATTGTGTACAGAAAAGGTAGTGTTTTACTATAACAGAAACTTTTTGGCCAAATGTCCTTTTTTATTTAGTTTGAAGTCAAGATTGTTGGATAACAAACCTCCCTGAAGGTGTCACTGGATATTTGTGATGGATGTTCTCCCTTATTTCAGAACATCTACAAACCAAAACAATTGATCAATTAATGGAGAAATAATCAGCGGATGAATCTATAGTTTAAACTTGTAACTTCATTTAACAAAGTACCTGTTTTTACATGAATTCATGACTAATAATAATAATCTAATGATATAAAAAATAGTATGATGATCACATGGGGCATTTTTTTTGCATTGAGTACTTTTACTATACTTTCAATACTTTAAGTACATTTTCTTGATTAAACTAACATACTTTTACTTAAGTAACATTTTTCAATACATGAATTTTATGCAAATGTAGCATGTTGACAAACGTATAATGTCATGTGAAATTGTCCTCATTTTTATCTTATATATATATCCTTTATTTAACCAGGTAAAAGACGTATTGAGATTAAAATCTCTTTTCCAAGAGTGACCTGGCCAAGAAGGGCAGCATGAACGAAGTTACAACAGATAAAACACAGACAAGACAGGCAGACGAATACAGCTGTAAAACACAAATAAAATGGCACATTAGCCATAATACGAAACAAAACAAACTATTAAAAATCATTAAACACGGGAAAAATGTAAAACGATTTTTGGATATACGAGCACTCACATCTACCAATGGTGTCGGGTTCTCTGTCCTTTAAGATGGACCTGAATTCCCCCATAGTGATTCAATCTTCTACCCAGTTGGGCTACAGTTCATGACAGCTTTTACACTTCATAGTTCAAACACCTGCTAGTCTGACCCTGAGGAAGTCATACATTATCCACTTCCAACAGCGATTTATTTAAATAAAATAAAGCAACAGCCTGCCATTGAGATGATTGTGATGTTTGTCTTCAGTGCTATTCTGTCTCCTTGGGTTCAAGCTGATCAAATTGACCTTACTGCTCTAAAATACCACACCTACCAACACTCATTGTGAGTTCAAGTCAAGCCCATTTAGCATTAGTTAAATAAGCCCAGGGCTAACAGCCAAACCAGGAACTAAAGCGACCTTTTGGTGCATTTTCCCCCACAACCAACTTTCTGGTGAAACTGCGTCACACTGGGACCTCAGCCATTTACAATCTTCGCCTTGCGAAATGTGTTAATGTCTTTCATTGGTGGTTTGCATGTTTTGGCACTCTTGTAAGAGAAATCCTTAAAATGTGGGATTTTAGCCTTTGCAGTCCATTTACATGCACATAAGCCTATGTGCCACACTACAGCAACATGAAAACCCCAAAAAGCTAAATAGGGCCTCTTTAAGATGAGACTGAGAAAATCGATATATATTGTCCACATTTGTTGGAAAAACTAAATATTAAACAGTGAGAAATCACTACGGAGAGACTACCCACCAAGGATGGCACGCAGGTGACCCTCGAGGGTCTGCAGGATCACACTCTTGATCTCCACCACTGACTTCCCCAGGAACTGTTCGCAGGCGTAACCCAGCAGCTCGTTCTCTGTCATCACTTTCACCTGGTGTCAACGAGGACAAAGAGTCAGCTGAACACACATCCACAAACACCAGCACAAATACAGACATCATGTGGGTGTGGCACTCGTGAGAACATGACATGTACTAGCTTTGTGGTGTCATCTTATAATGTATCTGTCGAATCAATAAACACATATCATTCTTTATAACTCTTATACTGTCAGTAATGTGAGGAAAACAAGTACAAAAATAAAGCATGACTTGATAACAATCTTACACAGCCTGTAATGCATTAGAGCAATGGATGGATGCATAAAGGCCTTTGTGTAAAAGTGCATCAAATTGGGTCATGCATCCTTGCTATTGACTTGGCTGTGTATTGATGAACCGATGTAATTCTGATATATACACTGACACAGGAAAAAGCACTAAATAAACAGCTCTGGGTGGCAGTTGCTGGGATGGAGGCACATTATTTCCGTTACAACTCCAGTGCAAAGTTCTTCTCAAATTAGGGTTGTAACGGTTTTACAGCAACATCATAATAGTTGTATTGTAGGCTCAATGTGTGTGACTTCACTTTAACAGTAGAGACATATGGTCTAATGCTCTTGATAAATGATGGATGTATGTGTAACCAATAGCAGAAGATGCAGACAATTTGAGCCTCAATGCCGTTATGACGAGGCTCATGATAACAGGCAAAGGCATGTACTTATAAATGAAATCACTTCTCTAAAAATGGCACGATGCAAGTGCATATATTTCCTGCCACTTTCTGTGACCGGATAATTACCCTGAAACCAACATCTAAATGCCAATCGAGGTAATTACTGTATTTCTCTATTACATCTTAATAACAGGATCATTTACAGGAAATGCCATCAGTGGGATCCTTTACAACAAATTAAACAAAAGAAAAATCAATTGCATGAACCTGAGCTTTACAATATAAAAACAAGGACATTCAGTGATGACAACAGAAGTCACGTATACAGGCAGGAAAGGAACAAAATGGTGTAAGACGGGAGGTTTTGGGTCATATTGTACTCCACTGGAACTGGAAGAAAAGAGAGTGAGCTGGGTCCTTAGGCGAGAGGTCTGCACATGGTTTTTGTTTTTGCAACATGCACTCATAACAGGAATGAGGGCAACACAAAGTCAGTGAAGATGTACGTCATTCCAAGGAAACACATGTCTGAAAACAGAAAAGGGCTGCAGGCCGGCCAGCCAGCCGCACACAAACTAACACACACACGCGAGCTCAGACACACAGCAGGGGGAGCCGTGCCGCGGCCGAGACTGGTGTGCAACGGGAATCTCTTCCATTTAACCCCTGGCCCTATCCCCCCCCCCCCTTCCTATTCCCCTCGTGACACCACCCTTCCTCCTGCCTTCTCCTAACGCACAGCTCATTCAAGATACAAAAACTTAAAATAAAAGTACAGGAAATGTATAAAAAATAATGGCGTCTACACTCCTGACAACTACTCCCTCAAAATGTTTTTTTCCCTTTTCCTTTTTGTGTCGTCTCCAATCGACAGGATTTTAGAAAGACAAAAATGCTACCAAAATTGTGAAGCAAAACATGATTATAGTGCAAGAGTGTAATTCAAACTAAATTCTTAATTAACTTTCAAGTTCATTCTACTTTGTGTCTCTTTCTTAATCAAATACAGCACGTGTCTTTTTAACTTTACAACCACACACACTGCTCCTGTTGCCATGGGAGACACACACCCCATGTCTTTGGTCTAGGTTGGACCGATCAAACGACGGGCCTCCCTGTGAAGTAAACTGTGTGAGAGTGAAGGGCCGTTCAGCTCCCTACAGTGGGCTCATTGTCAGCAGGCATGCAAGACAACACAGAGGAGAGGAACACTGGCCTGAGTGTGGTAAAAATACAGAACTGATAACGAGACGCCAACAAAAGGAAATACTAGCATGCCAGACAAAAAAAAGGGAAATGAATATGAGCGTAAGATCATGCGCAAACAGAAATGCAGAAAATAGTGTGTACATTGTGTTTTTCAGTGGAAAATTCACCATCAAAATATTTCACTTTTTATGTATGTTAGTAGCTTAAACACTGATTTAGGAAATGACTCAAGGGACAACAGTCACACCGTAGAAATATTTAACGTAAAGGTTTTTTCCTTGAACTACTTAAGCATTTAATAATGACTTTCTATATCTTTTTCAAACTACTTTCTGTTGATATGATGGAAGATTACATAGGGTCAAGATGTGAAGGACAATTCATTAGAGTGCTTGAAGTGCTTTTTTTTCAACAGTTAATATAAGAAATATAATAATTACTGTGATAAATGCAATGATGTAATATTTCATTACATTTTAGAATCCAATTCCTCAGCAATAGAATGGCGACTCTTTAAAATGTTGGTGCCGCAAAGGATTGTGAGATATCGTAAAGAATGGTCCTGTGTACCCTATGCCAATGGAGGTAGGAATTTCAATTTCAATATCTTTGTAATAATATATGCTTTAAACACAGTATATCATTATCTAGTGTCCATTACTTTATGCTGCTCACTTTTATTGTGTACTATGTGTGGAGTATATCAAATCAAGTCTTTTTATTTTTTCACATCTCAGGTCGAAAAAAACAAAAAACGTTTTGGCACTGAACAGGATCAAACAAACACAGCAGACAATGAAAGCAAAAGATTCAGGTTGATATTAAAATGCATATCAGGCTCTACACAGACCCGTTTCTCCTGCGACACTAGGAACAGGTTCAGACTGAATATATCCCGCTAGGGGGTTGACCAAATACTAAACCAGGAAGCCTGGTTTGAAGGCTTTTTACTCGGTGCGAGGGTCACTCTGAATGCCGGCTTAGTCAGGTGAGTTAATTCTAGGTGTATTAAGCCCAAATATGGAGGCTAAATCATGCAGACAACAATTTGACTCAGACTGTATTTTGCTTAGTGTCATTAGGCCCGTGTCCAAATTGCACTTTTTATTTGTTTTGTTGCTATGAAAATGCTATCTCAACAACGTATAACCTCTGCTATATGACAGACTGCCATTGCCCATTTGGATTTTCTCTGTTTTGCAACTAAATATTTGTATGACGTTGTTTTTTTACTTTGAGGAGCAACCAGAAGATGCTTGTTTTTATTAATGAGCTTCAACGTTCAATCTGGCAGCCATAGAGCGAGGAAGTTAACCTGCGTACGGTGATAACAGTACAACACTCATGCAGCATCAACAGTCGGTGTCTACCTGGCCAATCCGCTCAAAGAAATTAGATTCTCAGTCTTTGTTATGGTAGGTTCTGTATGAAACATACTGTCCAACAGTATGTTTCATAATTTAGTTTAAGAGTTAGTTTAAGAGTTAGTTTAAGAGTTCTCCCTTTTCTACAGTGACGACACCTGCACTTTTCTGAAATATGTTTTACTTGAAGTGCTTGAGGAAAATGGCGTTGCCAAAAAAAGAGGGAAAAAACCCTGGGTGCACACTGGCACTCAGAAAAAGTCGCCACAGGGACACAGGGCTTTAGTCAAAGATAGAAGTGTGCCTCAAACTTGAGCCCTCAGCATTTATAAAAACACCCGTGTTGTGATTATGGGGTGATGCCAGAGAAAGGGAGGTATGGGGTGGGGGATGTGTGGGTTAGTGGAGTCTGAACTGGTATTCCCAGAGAAGTGTAGTGATTTACCTGAGCCACCCCAGTGACAGTAAGAGCTACACCCTCCGCTGTCTCTACATCCTCACACTTGGGCTGCAGGGTCATAATCTCAAGCGTTATCCTGTTGAAGAATGTGGAAAAATAAAAAAAATAAAAATTGACATGTTCGGAGGGAAAGCAAAATGAAGGGAAGGGCCAGAACACAAGGAAAAAAACAGGACAAAGTGAAACCATTCACCCAAGGACTCCAGACCACCGACAACGGAGATAAATGAGATGCCATTGTCAATTCAAAATGTGAAGGATTTAGATTGTCATATTTTTCCGCTTTATTCCAAATTTGGATTTAATATTGGATTGATCAAATTCTCTTTTTTTTGGCCATTTTTAATAGCATTCATTTATTGACCCCGTTGCCAAATGTGACTCAGAGTTCAGCTTTATTGGCACAGCCCAAATAAGTGACAGCTGACTGTGTCCCCTCCCCTGCAGAAGAAAAAAGCATTGAAGATGAGAGAAGCAAACACATAGTTAGCTTGTTAGTTGAACCTTTTTCCTGAGTCTTCCTTTGGCCGCGAACACCAGCAGCCACTGCTTTTTTTATGTTGAAATGCATTACCTGAGCCACCCCTGTCACATCCAAGGGAACACCCTCCGAGGTTTCGATATTCTCACAGCGACAGAGGATGGTCATAACCTCCAGAGACATTCTATGCAGGCAGGCAGGCAGGCAGGCGGGCGGGAATAGCAGAGGCAAAACAGTAAGTTGGACAACAGCTGTTAGGAATGTAAGTAACCAAGGTCAAGAGAGGGGGAGGAGGGAGAGGGTGAAGGACGACCTCCTGTTTTGCCGGTTTTAGCCCTGAAAGTTTTTTTCATGTGTGCCGCTGACACCTCATAGAAAATCTTCAGAGCTACAACACAGCTTCTCTTGTTTCTCTCCGTTAGTAACTGTTCCTATCAACTGGGACAAAGAGCGAGATCAACTTATGAGAAATTGTGTTTAAAGAATTATTTGGTCAATAGATATTTGTACGAAGATTACACAAGTCCTCTGAAAACAATCCTTATCGTTTCTTTTATAATTCAGCCCCTAGTTTTGCTGCTATAGGCTTAGACTGTCGGGGACACCTTACTTCTTCCTTCTCTCTGTCTGTACCTGTGTACTCTCATGTTCCAAATAACCCAGCTTCCCCCAAATTTCTTTTTGGAGTCTATCTACGCTGGAATCCTGAGTCGTGGCTGATCCTGTCACTGTGGTCCTGCCTGACTTTCATCACACTATTTCCCTGATGGCTCCCACAGGATTGTTGACATCCTCGTGGATTCATCATCTTATTATACACACATGCATTTCCAAACATTTGGTCTACCTATGCTGTAAATGTATTATCTCTTCGATTTACAAACGGCATCTATTGCATGTCTGTCCGTCCTAGGAGAGGGATCCCTCCTCTGTTGCTCTCCCTGAGGTTTCTCCCATGTTCCTCTTTAAACTGTGGGGTTTTCTCTGGAAGTTTTTCCTTGTACGATGTGAGGGTCTAAGGACAGAGGGTGTCGTATTGTCATACTGATGTTCTGTACAAACTGTGAAGTCCACTGAGACAAATGTAACATTTGTGATATTGGGCTATATAAATAAATATTGATTGATCTTTCACTTCAGTACTTGTGAGTTTAATTATGTAAGTGATATTTGGTTTCACAGCTGTTTTAAAAAACAAAAACAAATACTGACTCATTGTCAGAGTCAAAGACATTGGAGCTAAGAAGAGGAGAGTCTCTGGTTAAAAGCTCCGCATGCGCCTCCCACTTCTTTCCAGGAGAATTGGATCAATGAGTCACAGGCCTGGACATTAAATTGATTACTGCATCATGAGCGGGAAGACACACAGCCCTCCCCCCGGTGTTTTTATAAAGCTGTCCTTATGCACACACACAGGGCTTTTAGCTGAAGTGGCCAGCACTCTCTGTTTCTCAAATCCAACATGTGCAATGTTGACTAAATTGCAGAATAGAATAATGCAAGAGAGACAGCCGGTCTCTAAATGGGGATTTTTTTTAAATCCAGCCATGCATCAACTCTATTTTATCGTCTACCATTAAGTTTCCTAGCAACGGAACACAAAGTGAGACACTTAATGGGAAATGGTTAACCTGAAGGAGACACGCTTGGGTTTAGACGGGGTGAGATCGACACCAGGCAAAGCAAAGCAGATTAGCAAGAAGAAACAAAGAGACAAGCAGACCCCCAAATAATACATCGATTACAAACAGGAGGTCCAGAGACAAGCAATATTATCAAATTCATCAGGAAAACTGTAGGCTATCTTTTCACAGATGGTACAACTATATCAGGGGCTGTTACGCCACATGAAAGCGCATTATCTGTTGTTTCATTGCAATAAAGCAACTTCACTGACATTCAATCAGAAACTGTAAACAGTGCCACAACTCTGAGGTCTCACAGGAATACATGGGGACATTTATAAGTAGTTTTAAACTTGACTTTGTTTTAAAAATCACAAAAAACTGTCTGCAAGTCTATTTCCTTCTTTGAACTTTTGGTCTCCGTTTGAGTGTGGGAATTAGTTAGTTAGTTCTGTAAACATTATGTTTTTAACTTTCCCTGAACTGGCCATTATGTACCATCTGTTTATCTTTCCAGTGTTTTTCTCAAGCTGGATTGTTGGAGCTGCTTTTAAAATCAACATACAGCATTGAGCCCTTTAGTTTGTTTGCACATTTAGTAAACAATGTTTTAATTCTGAGGCCTCAGTTTACCATAAATAATGTGTTTAATCTCCAACTGAACTGTGTAAGATCAGGAAAGTCTTAATGTAAAATATATTTTTTCAGTGTATCTGCAGAAATAAACTTAAAATACTGACATTTTAGGATGTATTTTCAAGATTGAAAACGCAAAGTAGTAAAAATGTGTTGTTTTCCAAGGATTTTATTGTCAAAAAACTGCATTAAAAATAAATATTTTGCAGTAATTGTGTTGAACTATGATAATCGCTATGATGAACATGTCATTAAGTGCATCCATGTTAAAAGTTATTGCTAGTTGTACAGATATCTCCCTTAATTGATAGACAGAAACCCCTAGAACCCTCAAAAGCAGGGTAAGAATATGAAGAAAATATTAATTGGTAAGGGACATACATTGTTATTGTTTGTGGTCAAGCATATTAAAGCAATATTTATCTATGGCAGGAGTTTTAAAATGTGGATAAGAAAGAATATTCTTTCAGACGTGTGAACCTGTTGTGAGGACCTGCAGATACCCTGTTCTAAAGAGCTTTCTGGCTGATCTTGTGAGCACTGCGCCACTTAAGACTGAATTGCTCTCAAAGGACATTTAAGCATTTTGGAGCCAGAGCGGAGAGGCCTTACCTCTGGATGTCAGAGATGAGCCACCAGGCCCAGGCCCAGCCTCCAACCACATATGTCTTCTGGTCTGAGCCACAGCAGCCACCTAGGAACAACAGAGAAAAAATGGACGTCACATGGTTATAAAATCAACACGGGAAAAGAAGAAAACAGGAGTAGCTTCAATTCATAAATGTCAGAATAAAAAGGGATGGAGTGAAATACAGTAGGCCAGAGAGTTGATTGATGTTGTTTACTTCAGACTTTAAAGCATCTATTTAGGGATTTATTTGCACTTGTTATGAAAATAACTGCGTGCACACAGCTTGGATAATAGCTGGGTTACAGCAAGCAAAATAGTAGATCGACTAGTTGTAACAAATGGATGGCTGGCAGATGTAACGAAGACACAACACAAACTTATTTCCAAGGCCAAGACAATTCAAAGAGTCAAACAAGATGCCTGGCTATCGGCTAAAACCTTTTTATACACTGTCAAAATAAAACAACTAGATTGACATTTTTGGACATTCATAATATTCTTTGTGCACTCAAGTTAATTTGACAACTAGAAATTATGTCTGCATGTACAAAAAACATTTGTATTCATACAGTTTATTGGAAGGAATAGATTTAATGCAACTGTAGCATAGAGCTATTGAGAAATGCATATCAGACAGTGACCTAGTTAACATATTTTGCAAGTGCTTCTTAGGAAGTTGATCATGTGCAGTTCAGTCATAAAAACAAACCACCCTCACTCTTCCAACCACAGTGACCACATCGTTTCTCCTGTTACACTGGGAGCAGACCCCTCCTCTCCGATTTCCGGTGCTGTCACTCTTTTGATTCGACACTACTCTCCCACTCAATCACTGGTATGTTTCTGTTATCTACTGTGTAACAATACCTTTCTCTCCAGCCTGGCAAGAGAGATGTATAACACGTGTGCTGGTGTTGTCCATATCATGGGCCTACAAAAGGGTGTGATCTGAGTTACTGCAGGGAGAAGATAATGTTTGATCACAGTGAAATGAAGTCAACATTTTATTATCAATACTAAATTGCAGCATTTTGTAAACAAAATACAACATTTACACGGCAATTGTTATAGTCTAACAAACCATTTTTTCCATACATTATACCGGTTTTATTAACTACATGCACACCAGTGCAGAAACATCCCTATTTATGCTTTCATGTGCTGATACTAGGGTAACAAAGGGTCAGAAAATTGTCCAAGCGAAGTAGATTATTGAACAATTTAAATATAATAAAGTGTACTTGTTAATAGTAAACTTATGTGGTAGATAATACACAGAAAAAAGCAGCACTGGGTCCTACTGCATGATTTGGTTAAAGTATGTAAAATGAATGGATAATGTCCTCATATGATATGGTAAAATGTTTGTTTTCACCTGCATGTGACATAGTAAATACATGTTATTTGTTTTATTAAATAACCCCTATATTTTCATTTTAATCCAGTTATTTCCATTCAAATCCAAGATAGTATGTTACTCTCCAAAGACAGGACTTTAGGAAAAAGAGTAACAATATCTCCAGATGTAGATGTAAAGAAAGAGTCTCAGTCAGACTCCGGCCACAGTCTGATAAATTAATCTGGAGACTTTAGTGTGATATTCCCAGCTGTCAAATGTTAACTGACAGACCCATGAGGGGAGGAGCTGGACTATCTTTACTGACACATACTCCCCCGACAACCAAACATTACAGCAAGACATGTTGACCCACATCTCTCACTCACACGCACGCTGCTGATGTGTTTTAACATTTCCACCAACAGGGTTTCTATTAACAGACTTGTTTGAGGGTCCTTCTGTGAAATGGCAACTCTATAAAGGATAAATCTCAATCTGACACAGAAAATATTCTCCTGGTGTGTGACTGAACAATATCACACAGGAAACGGGAGCATTCCAATCCAACTTTATTTATATAGCACTTTAAAACCTCCAGACCAAAGTGGTGTACAGAGAGATACATAAAATATAAAATCACACAGCTCAGCTCACAAAACATGAAATACATTTAAAATAAAAGATACAAACACAAAAAAAACTGAATAAACGTAACAATTACAAAATAAAATGTGCAGAGCCGGAAAAGGGACACAGACTACTTGGAATACTAAGCGATGTTCTTACCCTAAGCCAGTGGTTCTCAAACTTTTTCTGTCAGGCCCCCCATTTGGAGAAAAAAAAATGTCGGGCCCCCCCAACACAAATAGTCAGGCTCAGTGGCCAACACAAATAGTCGGGGTGCTGTGGGGTAGCTTGACGTTTCATAGAGGGTGCTCAAACATTTAGGGTTTCCCATTAATGTACCGGTCGCCACAGTTGAATTTGAAACTACAACAATCCCCACACATATACACAGTGTACCCACGGCTGTTACAATTAAGGCTTGATAATCAGCTCACGGCATAGGTGTAAGAAGGGGTAAAGTGCTATTTTTATAGGTGGTGTGTGGACCTCACACCACCTAGACCGGGGGGTCCGGGGGCATGCTCAACACCCATTTGAAACAGAACTGTAAACAGATTTACTTTTTCTTTATGGATATTTTACAAATCACCCTTTTAAACTTTGTTATTTTTTTACTGTCATATAGTATTTCATACCTGTTTTTAATTTAATCTCTTATTTTTTTATAACTATAATGATAAAGGTGTGCCTCGGAAATAATTGTTTACATTAATGGTGACCAAAACGTTTGATACCCACTGAGATAACACTGAGAGAGTCCTTTAGCTCACTGAGTCTCTCAGTCTGACAGGAGAGGACTCTCCTCCACCTTGTTGTTGAAAAAACTCCTTATATCCGTTAGCGTAGCTCGCTAGCACCAGAAGCTAACAACAACGATCTCCGGTACCGGTGCGCTCTCTCTCTCTCGCTCGTGCACGCACACAAAATGGCTCGTTCCACACACACACAGAGCTGAGCTTTAATGAAACACAGAGACCCAGACGTAATAGTACTGTACTGTATCATACTATTTTCGAATAAATAATTTTTCAAATTATGATTTTAAAAAATAATAATTTTATAACCATTTTTCCTCCTGGTCTCTCGCGCCCTCCCTGTCATGCCTCTGCGCCCCCCAGGGGGGGCCCGCCCCCCACTTTGAGAACCACTGCCCTAAGCTCATAATGATGACCTATTGAGCTAGTCTGTCTTTAAGCTGCAACATGTCTCTTGGTCTCGCCTGAAACTATTTAATATCAGAGAACAAGAGGTGCTTGAATATATAAGTACTGACTTTTAAAACGAATATGTCATACTTTATCTGTACCAGAGCCTCACCACGAGTAGAAAGTCTAGCATGAAAATCTATGTTTGGACATGCTCTTTGACAACTTAATCTAACTCATACAATTTACAAATATTGTTTTAATTAAACCCACCAAATGCCATGGCCAACTAAAATGGTCACAAGCTGAGGTCCTATAGAAAATGCTTGGAGCAACATACCAACGGCATATCTGGGATTCCTGAGTGCCTTGGTTTAGGGGGGAAGGCTCTGTGAATGAATGAGATGTAAAGCACGCAACAAAAAAAAAATCCAGTCATCTGGACTCTAGTTTCCATGATGCAGAGTTCTGATTTAGTAATAAAAACATTATTCACAACATGCAAATGAGCAGGGTTATTTATTTCTCATCTTTACAGTTGTGCTTTGGCATCTAACCACGTGATTTCCTTTCGCATTTGTGGAATTACTGGAATCAGGATGCACAACTCTCACGCCCACTTGCCTCTGCTCCCAATCTGAGTTCCTCTATAACTGAGATGCTCTTAAAAGTTGCTTCACAATGGAACATCCCAATGCAGTTTTTATTTGTTTGTTAATCACAACTTTAAGACATGAACACTGCCCTAACAGATCAGTTGCAGCCACCTGGAAATATGTTATGCAAGACACTGCCAATACTACATTTTGATCCAAGGAAAGATTTTCTAAAAGAGGCAAAGCTCAGTATTTCCTAAAAGTCTTAGGTCCACCAGGGATCTATATCAGATCAATGGAGAATGCAGCAGCACGTAGCTTTCATTTTTCTATGACTTGGGAGCTTAACAATGAACACTTAAATCAAATTGTTATTATCCGCTGATTTGCGATCTGATTATAGTTCCTTCCAACATTGTAGATCATTTTGAATAAAAGAAAATCCAATGTCAATGTGGGGTAACAAAACTTGGACACATCAGCTGATGGTGTGTTTCCATTTAAATGTAATTATTTTAGCTGTATTCCTTCTGCGCCAGAGAAAAAAGTGCCTACCTCACCACTGAAGAAAAGCAAGACATTTAAATAACCTCATCTACAGAGCTTCTCCCATGCCAGCCATATAATGACCAAAATCACAACAAAATATCGAAATTAAAGCAGTTACATGAGCAAATAGTGGCAAAGAAACAAACAAAAAACCCACATCCAATCTAATCCACTACGCAACGCTTGAACACGCATTACAGCAAAGGCAGGATAAACAAGATAAATAAAGCATAGTAAACTGGTAGTAGAATTACTATGAGAGAAAAACAGAATAAAACGGAGAAGAAACTCATAAACGTGTGTACGATATAGCGGATAACACGAAGCCCAAATACGATACATTTGTCCATTTGTTACACAGACTAAACACTGGGGGAGAAACTAGCCTTTCTTATTACGGTGCAGACCTTTAACTGCTAAAGTACGTTATGTGGTCTTTTTTTTCGCACGCAATGTTAGCTTCTTACATGCTGTTAAATAAAGATTGTAAGAGGGTTTTTTAAATGATTTCCAAGGATCTTCATTCGAATAAAGCATTTCATCACGCCTGGCAGGAAGAGCCCATGCTAGGAGCTACACATCGTTAAAAAAAATGTTAATGTTACCTGAAACCACAAGGGCCTCGTTTGGTCCAACGGTGTGGCAGTTTCCCATTTTA
Organism: Notothenia rossii; assembly: GCF_949606895.1. NCBI lineage: Eukaryota > Metazoa > Chordata > Actinopteri > Perciformes > Nototheniidae > Notothenia > Notothenia rossii. The sequence continues at coordinate 23,030,086 of NC_136907.1, read as the reverse complement.
TCGACAGAAAAATACTTGTATGCGAGCCTACTCGAAGCTTACTATACTAATTTCACTTATAAACACTGTTTTCCCCGTTTTTATCGATGATTTTTTTTTTTCAACTGGCGAGTCGTGCAATGATTGCGCCAAGTCGGCTGTGATAAGACTTAACGTTTCCGGTTTGGACTTCAAAATAAAGGTACGTTTACTGGACACGTTGTTTAAATCTTTTATTTTGAAAGTCACACTGCCATACTTTTGTTCTTGTTTAACTGCGTCTTGACACCGCTTATCACACACCCTTCCCCTCTATTCTGCCCCTCCTCCACCGTGAGGGCATACGATACATAATAATAAAATAGGCGTGGTTGTTTATATATCTTCTCACGAAAGTAACCTAAACAGTGTCAGAGTCATTATTTGGCTCAAATAGACGTGTGCATTTGGAAATGTAATGACTAAAGGCAAATAGGAGATGGGGGTTATAAGGTGTGCAAAGAAACATATAGGACTCTTAAAACTACTGGGTTAAAAAATAACCCAATCATAACCCAGCTGCTGAGTCACTATAGGACAGAACACAAGCTGGGTTGTCTTCACCCATGTGCTGGGCTGGATAATTTTAACCCATGTGCTGGGTTGTTTATTTGACCCAATCTAGTGATTGAAATTAACAATATCACTGGGTTAAATATAAACCATACATTGGGTTGTTCATTTGACCCAAGCTATTGATTGAAATTAACTATATTGTTGGGCTAAATACAATATAATAATAATAATGTATAATAGTGTAATGAATTATCTCCAAACACAACGTATATATATAAAAAATGCATTTATTGATAATTTGAACAGCTTTGGCAAATCGCCAACATTCCATTTCCACTATAAAAAAAAACCAATGCATTTTTAGCACAATATAAATTTTAAAAAAAACTACATCCGTTTGAATTCCAACCCTTCGAATGGACAAGCTGCTGCCTCCAATCTGGTGTGCATTCTGATTCATACATACTGTAGCCTATATGTCACAGTGAATGTGAGAAATCAGACTCGGCAGATGTGGAGGCCATGACAGCAAAGTGCAGTGGAAACAGACTTAGCGAATAAATCCTGACGTGACATGAAGCATGTGACTTAAACAGCTGAGGAGAATGTAACCTTCCTCACATTAATACATGAAACACATTTCATTATAAATGTAATATTTCCATCAACATTTTCATTCTTCTCCAGAACTAGATGTAAACCGCCAATATAAAAATAAAATGTTTTTACGCTTGGCTAAGATAAAAAAAAGTTGCCGTTTCGATCAAAACTAAATGCAGTGGAAACAGACATAGCGAATAAATCCTGACGGAACATGAAGCATGGGACTTAAACAGCTGAGGAGGATGTAACCTTCCTCACATTAATACATGAAACATGTCTTCCAAGTCCATTAACATTTCCACATTCTTCTCCCAACCTTTGAGGTTTGACGTTTGACCAACGCAGGGGCGGATCTAGACAAATATTCATGGGTGGCAAGAGGGTGGCAGGAGAATTTCAGGGGTGGTATCCCCTGGCAGAAGTATATGATGATTTAATCGCAGTCATATCAATCAATGTTAACTTGGAAAGCCACAATATTGATATTTTAACTCAATAACATTAGGTGACATTATTGTGGCACATCAGTAAAGCCTTACATATCAATATATAAGGTGGCACACGTAATTTAATGCATTTTAACTGAATGAGTTGGTTTAACTCTTAGACCAGCAGGGGTACCAAATATGCAGACTGCTGCAATAAGTACATTAATTAACTGTCTCATCGATGTGTGTCTGTATGAATATGATAATATTAACAATCATATTATTCCTATCAGCTGTCAATCACTGTTATGATTCACATATTCAGTGTTATTATTAAATAAACTATATTTTTTGGAGGAGTTAATGATGAATGTTCCTCAAGATGCTTGCTCACCCTCCTTCAAATTTGAAAGACCAGTGATTACTATCATAATTCAAAAGGATCAAAGGAACAGTTCAGCGCCCCACAACTTCATTGCAAACAGTTACAACCTTGACTTTACATCAGAAAGAACAAACATTAAAGAAATGACTAACTGGATCAATTAGGGTTAAAACAACGTGTATTCAGCTAAAACATACATCGCTGCAGTTATTATCCAGTGGAAAGTCCTTACCTACTGGCCTAGTTAAATCCAAGTGGTTACTTTTTTTTGGCTGGGCAGTGAAGTTTTACACACCGTCTTATTTGACTTTCTCAGGACTTGAGACGGTTTTTTGGGGGCAGACCCCCACAAAGAAGACAAATATATTTACACATGTAAGGTCATCATCTTAAACAGTTTATTATTCTCATCGGGGGGGGGGGGGGGGGGGGGGGGTTACAATGCTGCATTCACTTGCACTCGGACATTAGAGATTTTCTCTCATAAATGTCCGATGAGCCACAACTTTTCTTTCAAAACAAAGCTGCCAACTAGGGTGGCAGCTTGGGTAGAACCGCCACTGGACCAATGCCATATAGACAGTATATATATATCTATATATATAGATATATATATATATAGATATATGTATATATCTATATCTATATATATATAGAGTCAGTCTATATGGCGCTGGGTTTGACTGGTGTTTTTTTATAAATGGCATCGGTTCACGAGAGCGGCTGAAGAAATCCTACACTCCAGCATGTATCTTGTTCTTCAGTCCAAGGACTTTGGGGGAAAGCGTTTCCCCATTCATTTGCAAGAGCACTTTCTGAATGAATTCATAGTAGCATTAGTATACATGCCAACCTTTCCAAATCCAAAAGAGGTAGGTTTGCGCGCGGCAAATGTGCACGCCCAAATTAGGTAATCAGAAGAAATGGAACCCCAGTAATTACATGTATAAACCATGTATTTAACATAGGCCTATATTGCATAATTTTAAGCATTTTTCAGAAAAAGTGGTAGTTTGGTAAACAGTGACATCAACGACATGTTTGGTCTGTAAAATGCCCGAAAAGTAAAAGAATGGGAGATAAGTATCCCCAAATCTCAAAATGGTATTATATTTTGTGTGTGTTTGTGTATTGTTTGCACAGAGCGAAATATCTTTGTGTTGTGCCATAAATCAGCATTAAAAAAGTCATTTCCTGCATTTTTCTACTGATAAAGTGTGATATAAATAATGTACAGGCTTTCAGAATGCTGTAGTTCACTAAACAGAGACATTAACGACATGTTTGGTGTTGAAAATGTCAGAAAAAGTGAAAGAATGGGAGATAAATATCCCCAAATCTCAAAATGGTATTATATTTTTTTGTGCGTTTGTGGTCTTCTTTCAGTTGAGACACTGTAGGTGAAGGATGCTTCAGGAAAAGACCAAACACTGGATGTCTTTCAGTCGCCAACATGTGTTTTCAAGACACTGATATTAACAGGGAAATCCTGCAGGACTCAAATGCCTCGTCTCTGTTCCCACTCATTTGGGAGTGATTACCCATCAGCCCCGGGGGTGCAGAGGAAAGGCAGCGTTACCCCCGGTCTGCACGTTGTTTCTCTTTCAGAAACACAGAGGACTGTTTGTATGATGCGATCACAGACACGCTGCAAACGGTGTCCGCCAAAAGTCGAGTCCAGTGTCTATGTAGTGTCATTTTTATTTGCTATAGTTTGGGAAGATTGAAAATCGGTAGGGAAAGCCAGCTAAGTCGGTAGGCGGTAGAAACATGTCAAAAGCGGTGGACTACCGCCCAAATCGGTAGGGTTGGCAGGTATGTAGTAACTTAGCTCTTTGGGGTAAGCCATGTTCAGTGTATAGATGACTCCCAGCATGATGGCACAAGCTCGGGCTACAGATCCAATGTTGTCCAGAATGATTAGTCCTTAAACAAAAATCCCAACGTCGTCATGTCCAGGTTCTCCACCCTCCTTGTTGATGACATATATGCCCATGATAGATTTCTGCAGGTCTCTGGTGACATAATCTCCTTCGATGTCCTGTATATTTAAAGTAAAAACATGCATTTATTCAATATATGTAATTTTAATGACATACTTTATCGTATACATTTTTTGTAATATTGCTCACATACCTATTAATCCCTTAAAACAAAGCTGGTCATATTGTATATATTTCTGAATCAAACTAAATATGTGTGAGGTGTTTTTAAAGATTTAAGTAGGAACTAATAAGCTTGGTGCTGAGTGTCATAAGTCAGAGAGGATTGACAGATGGACTAAGACATTGTTGATTATGGTCTTTCCATTGGACAATAAGAAAAAATAATGAATAAAGTCAACCTCATCATATAAAGAACCAAGCTGATGGTTTGAAATACTTTAGTCTGTTGATGAATAATAACATTCATATAAATATTCTCAACCTTCATTCTCCTTATAAGGTAAAACATAATTATCTAAAATTGATTGCAGCCTGACACTAGGATCTTAAAACAATACATGTGACTGGCAAATGCAATTAAAGTGACTTACCATATACTCCCGAATGAGATGTCCATCGTCCTCACCAAGGTGGATGTGAAGTGCCTTGTGGATTGCTTCCCTTTTAAGGTTAACCTCACTTGTTGCCTGTGTAAAAAAATTACAATTATTAAAATATTTCTAAATACATCAACAATAACAAAATTGCCTATAAATTGTAGAAGATTTACCACCTGTAGTAACCTAAATATACAATATATATTACAAATTCTACTCATCCAGGGACTTTTCACCAATAGCAATGCTCTGTTCTTCACAATTCACACCTGGAATCTGCCTAGTTATAGTACAACCACAGTCTGATCTGTTGACCACTGAGGATTAAGTGACTTGCTCAAGGCAGGTTCTGGTTTTCACTTTCCCCACCTGGGGATTGCATTTGCACCTTTCCAGTCACAAGCCTGCTTCTCTACCCAGTATGCCACTATTGCCTTATTAAGATCAGATTTCCTTAGAAATGTGTCTTGCATTCTTGCACCTGGCAAGTAATCCAGGCTGTTGTGAGGCAAATTACATTACATTACATGTTAGACGCTTTTATCCAAAGCGATTTACATACTCAATACTGTGGGCAATCCCCACAGGAGCAATTTGGGGTGAAGTGTCTCAGGGACACAACAACATGCTGATTGCAGTGGGGTTTGAACCTGTGACCCCCTGATCCCAACACCAAGGCTTGATCCACTGCGCCACACGCCTCCCCAAATGAGGCTCAATACGGTACATTTCATAAAATTGCTCCACAGAGTATATGACAATTTGTATACAACAGTGTATACACACATTTACCTTTATCAAGATCGCCAGATGTTTGTCTAGTTTCTGGCCAACAACTCCTCCCTTCTTCTGGAAGACAGATGTCAGCTGAGGTAGATGGCTGTCCAACTGCGCCATGAAGGCTGTTTCAAGTGGGATAGTTGTTATGCGCTGGAATTCAGCATGTATATGTTCTGCAAAAACAAAATGACAGAAGACAAAGAGCACATTCAGCCATTGGTGTAATGATATTTTGTATCTACTATATAATTAAAGGATAGATTCTAATTTTGACCTCCTCATTAACCAAGTCCTTGATAAGATGTGTATTGGTGTACAGTGTGTTCTAACCAGTATTTCTATTAATCTAAGGTAATTGCAAGGAATCAGAACTAGACCTGTAAGCTGTATGGTTGTTTAAACCTTGCTAATACTTTTTTTAATTGACAATGGGTAAAATGTTGAGGTATAAAGTGAAAACCCCAATTCCAGCAGCAGCTGTTTTCTTCAGACAATCAAACAGACAGAGAATAGCTGGTGAAGAAAGCGGAACATTGAGCAGCTAAAGAGCCAAATACTTTACTAAGGAGTTGGTGGAGAGCGAAAACAGAGCTAAAATATAGTGAATATTGGACTTATCAGATGGACAGAAACACCATTTCAAATGTATGATAATGTTGCTCTGTATCAGCTCGATGTGTACAGTAAATAGGCATTTCACCATACATTCACCATGTGAAATATATAACTTACCTCATCAATATGGAGTATTGTGAGTAAGGTTCTGTTCCACATCACACCAACATTAGATAGCAAAACCTGCAATAAAAATAAAGATAAGCAGAAATTAAAACTAATAATAATGGTAAATTAAAAAAGGTAATTGATTGCCAATGATTACTAACTTGTGCCAATGACTCAAAATCCTACAAACTCCTTTGTGACAAACAATGTAACGTTTTTTTTTTTAAACAGAGCCTAAATGACTGGATGTGGTTTACTTTTGCTAAATGTTTAGACAAATTGCTTGCGTGCCCTTACATGCTCAACTGTTATTGCACTTGATGGAACCTTTTAAAAAGGGAGAAGCTTTTCTTAATTATTTCATTGTACATGTATAATGACATTAAATGATTATATTCTATAGCAAAAAGCAATATATGATTTCTCACTTTTGGCAAAGAGCATTGTCCACCTCAAGACGGGTAACATTTAACCACACCTCGGAGCGCTTAGTTCTCTCCAGTGGATTAAGGATTTTGGGCCATCTAAGCTAATTTACAGATGGCCCTGAGCCCAATAGAGACTGCCCTGAAAAATGCACGCTGACGAAATGACGCACGAAGGGTTTGGGGGGCCTTCCCCTAGAACATTTAGATTGTTGCAGGTCTTATGCTGTCTGGTGCATTCTCTAGACTGAATTATAAGATGAACCACCACAATACTATATTGTACAATTTCAATTTTATTCTTCATTTCACTTGTTTGTTTGTTATTGTTTGTGTTTGTTCGCTTGCATGCCCTGCATAGCTATAAGAAATGCTTAACTTGTTGGTCAAGAGTCAAGACACTTTCCATCTGATGAAGGCAAATGCCTTCCCAGATGTAAAAAAGTAGAAAACATTACATTCAGTTATAACTGCCAAAACAAACATTATTTACACTATTATGGCCCCTGTTAAAAATGTTTGTAATGTTATCTACTGTAAGTTGGTCGAACGAATGCCTCCTCATCCGGAAGCTGACCGAGCAGACCCGAGCAGCAGTCGAGAGGAGCCGAGCGCATCCGCGAAGCACACAAAATGGCGGCGTCAGAGTTCCCGTTAGCCGCAAATCTAAATCTCTCCGGTCAAAATAATTTCCCTTTAGCGCAATACCGCTTCAGTTGCGCCACTTACGTGTCAGACAAGAAGAGTATGTGACAGACAAGAATAGTCAATTCTAATGTCTAACACTTAATGTGGAGAAAGAGATGTCCTGTATGGGTTGATTGTGCGTTGATCTGTTGGTAATGCCTCGGGGTTCCTGTTGGCATGTACACAAATCGTTTCCCCTACCATTGTCTTGGCGGGGCGCTGCACCCTGCCAACGGAGCCCCGCGCCCTGCCTGAAATTTAAGGTGTTTTTTGTTTTTTATTATTTAAAAAAAATATATATATATATATATATATAGCACCAAATTGCAACTGAAGTAATCTATCGACGGTCACGTTTCACATTGAACATGTGCTCTTTTATTAAATAAACTAAACGCCTATGTTATTTATCCAATGTGCATGTTTCAGTGTCCACTGCCTTGCGTATTCACATTCTCCCTCCGCTCTGTTTCTTAAGGGCATGAAACCCTTCCAAACTACCTTCCAGGGAATTTAAAACTTGAGAGAATGCCACTAATTGCATGTTGTGATGATGACACGCTTTCCATGTGGGTGACTGATGTATGTGTGAGAGCCTCTGCTGAATTACAAAAGGATAACACATGCTCCAGTGCAGGAAAAGATTGGAACAAGGCCCATGCCATGCTGGACCTTCACAACCAGCATGGAAGAATTCCAAAACTGCAGCACAGTTGTCGCCAAGGCCGGATTAGTACCTCCAGGGGCCCCTGGGCACTGTGCTGATGGGCCCCCTAACACCGCCCAAAGAAAAAAATGTGTGCGCAAGTAACACTACGTAATAAGTCTGCACAATTGAATAATTGTGTGTGAATCTTACAGTAAATGCTGCACACAGCTGCTTTATACTATAACAAGCTCCTTCACTGACCACTTCATTAATTCCCTCCCGCTGAACCAGGGGCGTTGCTTTGATCTAGCAACACCGGGGGCATGGCCCAGCTCGACAATTGTACTAGATTTACGAGATGTTGCATCTCAAGGGGTTTATCCCAATAAATAAATGTCTATATATACTTTCAAAAATATATATAATGTATATTAGGGATGTAACGATATACCGAATATCGCTGTATCGCGATAAATAAACGTCCCAATACCGTCGTGAGACGGACAAAATCTACCTCGATATTACATGGTTAATAAAACCTTAACCAGGTGGTCCCATTATGCACTTTCACACCAGAGTACTTTTCCCCGTACTTTTCCCTTTTAGTTCCGATATTTCCATGGATTTTGCGTTCATGTGGTGTTATGCCGTGTTATGCATGCCCACCGAGATATGCATGCACCTCGCGGGAGCAAGCACAGCGTAAAGCAAAAACTCATTTCAAAATAGATATTTTTTTCTTTATTTTTCAATATATCAATAGAGTATCCAAAGAATATACAATATGAAATGTAAATAATGAATCAAAACTCTTAGTAATAGACCAATCTAACACCCAAACAGAAACACATGGACATAGGTTACTATATAAACAGGTGTGCAAAAGAAGAAAATAAACTATGTTGTAGCAAGGAGATGTTTTCCATCATAAGAATTTATTATATTTCGAGAGCATCATATTTTTAAAATAGGACATGCCGTAACTGTAAGCCCATATCCTCTTATCGACAAAAAAAAAACCGAGGGCCCCCTTTGCCCAGGTTGCCCATATGGTCCGGCCCCACACACCCTTAAAGCTGCATTCGAAAGCTTTCCTGCACGTGTGTACTGTTGATTTCTAAAAGGCCAGTAGCTTTGTAGCCCAGATAAGGCCGTGAGGGCCCTTAAGAACAACCATATTAAAAAACTAAGGACACATTCCTCAGATAGATGCAACAAGATTTGCTATGGACAGTAGCACTTCTTCTTAATTGCACCTTCTTTATCAAAACAAGTGCATCCTTATACTTGAGTATAGTATTAAGGTAGGACAATTGATAAATAACTGCCATGCATGCCCCCACCCAGAGACACAGACTGATGTGCCCACCTTATCCAGCAGGTGGCCCACAGACACAAACCACCACAATCACCAGCATGAGATCATCTCTCATATTTTGGTTAAATAACAAATCATTTCTTTATGTTGGACAGAGAATGAAACCAATCAGATTTTTTTTTAACTCTATGGGTTGTATTTATTTAATCACAAGGTACATTTACTGGTTTAAAAACTCTCTTTAAGATGTTTGCAAATTATTCAAAGGGCCAGGCCTGCAGCTGTGAATGAATGACATCTCACTTTAAAGGACTTCATAGAGATGCACAATTTAATGCATCTCTACAGCTGCTAAAAAATATCAGGTTTGAGTTTGTTTGTTCAGTGTGGATATGAGCTTGTTATGTACAGGACGTGGATCACAGCATTTCCACCATATCTGATATCTCAATCATCCCACAGCCCAATGGCTTTACTTTTCATCCAACTCCTCCGCTACAATTTTCTTGCTGCCTTTGCTTTCTCCTCATGAGAAATCTCGAGAGGCTTTATATGATGAAGTGAATTTTGTCGCCCCATTTTAACCACAAAATATAATTGTATACAGTGTGTCAATGTATTTATTCAATGTACATTGATGTTGTAGTCAGAAGAAGGCAAGGCCAGTTTATTTGTATTGCACATTTCATACACAGAGGCAGCTCAAGCTTGTGTTATGAACTGAGACACAGGACGCAGGACTCAAAGACAGTTGTCCAAAAATAGAATGTTCTTTAATAATAAAAACTAAGTCGTACTTTCAAAAAATACAAAGCAGTTAAATAGCCAAAGCTAAGTTGTACAGCAACAAAAAAACTCATTTGGCAAAAGGTCTAAATCTCAAGGAAGGTATCAGGAGTCAAAAAAGGCCCAGGTTCTCACGACATGAAACATAACAAACTGACAAAGGAACAAAAAAACACCAGGGCCATATATAGGTGAGGGGGATGGGCACAGGTGAAAACTATCAGGGCAGGGCCAAGCAATCTCAAGGGTGGGAAACACACAAAGGCAGGAAATGTGGGATCTGGAATGAGAGGAAAGATTACTTTCAAAATAAAAACAGGAAGTGACAAGATCCAAATGCAAAACTAGAGTAAAAACATAACTAAACCTAACATATCTGTCGAGTCACAACAGCTTGCTGTATATAAGACGTTTCAGAAAGACATAAGTAGAAGTAAAAGTGCAAAAAAAAAAAATTACATTAAGGATTTCAAAATGAAATAGGTAGGAATAGTAAGAAAGTATAAAAAAACAGCAACAATTATTAAAAATGTGCACTGTACACGCAAAACACGTTAAATGCCGTATGGATGGATAGATTGTGATATCATTATTTCACCTAATCATTTTTATTTCCCCCAAATGCAAAAAGAGATGTTTAGTTTTCTCTCAAATGTCCACATGCACAATGAATAATTTATCCCTCATTATTAGTGATATGGGATACAGGAAACCAATAAATAGCCAACTGTAATGTGAGCCTCATTGCAGAGCCAAAGGCTGATTTTATGAAAGCTCATTTGAAAGCTGCTGCTTTTTGTGTTTCCTCAGTGGTTACTTATTTAAAGAGCCCTCAGCCATATCTCAGCTTATCTTAAAGGTAATAGTTAAAGGAATGTGATTTGTTTGACATTGATGACCCCTGCTGAGGTTTGGGTTACAGAACACTTGTTGCGTATACAGTGTGTGTTATATGTAACATAGCTTCTAGTCATAAATAACATGTCTTATTTTGTCTTTATTGGGGAGCTTCAGATTTCCCATTGATGTAAATACTTTGGTGTTCCAGAGGCAGAGTTTGTGGAATCAATACAATGTAATAATATACAGTACATTGCAAAACGAAAGGATATATTTTTATGTGATTCAGTAGTTCAGTTTTGTCTAAAAAAGGTTGCTTTTTCCTATCCAGCTTGGAGAGTTCACTCTATTAAAAAATATGTATTTGTTCTTCGAAAGAGTACAGACATGTCTTGCTACCAAATAGGTGTAAAGAATGTAAACAATCAACTTTCAAAATATAAGTGTCAATAATTATTCCCACACACATCGGATGAGTTTATGACACCACTTAAGTAAGACCTACACCCTCTCTGTGAGCCTCGGAGCTGCTGCATGATTTCTGCTAAGCTAATCATTATGGATAATAAAAAGGAAGGTTATATCACTCTGAGTCACTTAAATCACAGACGACATTTTCATGGAGCTTGGGCCCAGATGATCGACAAAGGTGACACAGGCAGCAGACATGGAGCAGCAGCCCATCAGACCGACATGGAGCAGGCAGATAGAGTTCACCCTGGCCGGCATCGGCTGTGCTGTGGGTCTGGGCAACGTGTGGAGGTTCCCATATCTCTGCTACAGGAGTGGAGGAGGTAAGACACAAGCCTGACCTTTCATCTTCAAACTGAGTTATGAAACCAGACCACCCTCTCTACTAACACAGTGTTTTACAAACATATTGAGAACTGGTGTCAAAGGTTGTTCTCTTAGTTAACAAACTGTTTAGTTTGAGCGTTTTTAATCATTTGTCTTGATGCTGATTTTGTTGAATATTGTTCAAATTGTTCTGAACTTATCTCAGTGTGTATTTCATGTAGGAATATGGGCTACAAGCCCATACAACAGTCATGATCATATATATTCAAGGAAAATTGCCACTAATATGCTGATGACACCTTGATATACAGTATCTGCATGTTTACAAATCAGGCTCTTTGTGAGCTACACATAGCTTTACTAGTGTGCAATTCACCATATGTGATTTAAGATTAGTTTGCAGAGGAGATGATGTATAATTAATGATTCTCTTTAATTTAAGCCTTACATTCAGAAAATGGTGAAACTGAAGTTGAAACTGGGTTTCTACTTTAGAAATAATTATTGTGTTTGTCTTCATTCAAAAAGGAGACTTCCACCCTTGTACACTGAGATTTAGTCTGTGATTTAATACAAATCTCATAGGCCTTCCAATGCTTCGTTTATGATCGGATATGTTCAATTATCTGTGAACCACCCATGGACTGTTGTTGTTCATGGGCTTCCCTCTTAATTATGGAACTACATCCTATTAAAGTAAATAGTCAAAAGTATGGGTATGTTGTCTCTGCTCCCAGGACTCATTCCTAGTAACTGTCCCAGAAGTCTGTCCTGAACTGGGAAAAATGTGTTCAAATATGCTGCTCCCTCCACATGGAATCAGTTGCTATATATTCTCTCATTGTGGTAATTTAAAAGGACTCTGAATTATTTTAAACCAAGCACACATGGCCTATGTTTTGACTGTTGAAAAAGGTATTTTTAAGTCTTTGATTTGTTCTTTGTTTTTTGATTGTGTTATGTTTGTTTTTATGTATTCAACCTTATTTGTGCTGCCTCTATGGCCAAGTACAGTATTTAAAAAGACATCCATTAATCTAGTTGAATACAAAACAACCCACTGTAATCTGAAATGATCCATGTGCAGTCAGTTGGAAGGGACATTGATTTACAAAAACACTAGAAGAAAGGATTAAAAAACTGCAGTGAATGATGACTTTCATAATAGTTCAATATTAGTTGCTGTGAAATGTACTTGACATATCTTCCTGGCAGGTGCCTTTCTGGTGCCATACCTGCTCATGCTGGTGGTGTTAGGGGTCCCTCTGCTCTACATGGAGCTGATTGTGGGTCAGTACACGAGGAGAGGGCCTGTCCATGCTCTGGCTAATGTCTGCCCACTGTTAAAAGGTACTCTGCACCATTAAAGCATTTTTCCAGCCAAATAAAATAAAATAAAAGCTGACATTATTTTGTTCTGTCCTTAGGAGTGGGCATAGCATCAGTGGCCATCTCCTTCATCATGTGTACCTACTACAACCTGGTCATCACCTGGGCCCTGTATTATCTCTTCAGCTCCTTCCAGTCACCACTGCCCTGGCAGAACTGCAACAACACCTGGAACACACAGAACTGCACCAGTCATTTCACCAACAGCAGCTACTCCTCCACAGCCAGCCAGGAGTTCTTCAAGTAGGCTTCACTGTGTGGGAAAAACCAGCGCTGGTGCTCAGAATCATTATATCACAGCAAGATTACAAAATCCCTGTAGTTTGACACAAGACTGGGTGATCGCACAACACTAACTTTGTTGATTATATCTATCTATATGAAATTCATTTGAGTAATACGAGGAATAACAGTTGAAGTGTGATAAGAGTTTGCCAAACATATTACCTTAAGGAAGTATGCAATTCTTAACCTTGAACCTCATTAGGCAACCTAAATGTTGATGTTTATGATAGATTATCTTCGTTTAAGATAAAATCTTATCCTATATCCTGTTTTTTATGTTTTATTTTGACATGCTGTGGATGTATTTGGGATTAGTTTTCCAATATCATTTTATATTTAAGATTAAAAAAGATACACATCCCACACATCACAACACAGCCACCTTTTACATTTAGGATACGTGGCAGTTTAGACAGTGGGGCTAAACCTCACATATTGGTTAACTTTTTTAAACTACAGTTAGGGAACACGTGGCAACGGCATGTCAGTTTTGGTTTAAATATTATGAGCAACATGTGAGCCAAGAAACATCACAACTGCACAATGGTTGCTTGGCAAAGTGTTATTCTGTCAAAGTTAAGAGAAGTTGGGGCAGCTCTTGTTAAAAAAGCACATCAGTTACTCTTGAAGTGACAAGAGTGACATGCCAAATGTATAACGTTTCCAAAATCAGTTTTGGCAACCTTTGATTTAAAAGTGTACCACATTGTGAGTATGAACATGGGATGAGATATGCATTACATAATTTCTTTGTGAGTTTAAGCATAAAGGTCAACAGATTGAGATGTTATGAGATTGTATAGCCTTCAAATCTGAAAATGTTACCTCATAATCATATTTATGGTACCACGTTTTAATCTATGCAAATAACAATTTGACCGACTGATCGACACATCCGACCCTTAAATAACAAATCATAAACAATCTAATCACAAAACCATTTGCATCCACCTGCTGTAGAGAAGTTACTGGGCACCAACTATAAGGTTGGATGTTATGGTAGATACTATGGTAGAATGAGGACAAAGTATTTGGCTGATAAAATGACCAATGATCAGGTGATTATGAAACAGAAACCAGTCTGGATCAGAAACATGAAAATCCCCAGAATGGAACCCTGTGGGACACCATACGCTAAGGCTTCCCTGCCCATTGTCCATTTGATTGAAATTGCTCCAAAAATGACTTGGTAATGTGTGGTATAATGTAAGGAATAACATAGAATATAATATACAATACTCATTTCTACTTCTTTTCTTTTATTTGACTTCTCTGAAGATACAAGATGCTGCAGCAGACTGGTGGAGTAGATGAAGCAGGACTGATTCGGTGGGAGCTTTTCCTCATTCTCCTTCTGGCTTGGATCATCATATACTTCTGCATCTTTAAGGGGGTCAAATCAACAGGCAAAGTGAGATAAAAGAGAGATGGATTTAAGAAGAAACAAACAGACGGTGCAGAACAACCATTGTTTGTCTCTGTTTGCAGGTGGTGTACTTTACGGCTCTGTTCCCGTATATTATCCTGATTGCACTGCTGATAAATAATGTGCAGCTTCCTGGAGCATTGGATGGAATAACCTTCTTCATTGTGCCGGACTGGAAAATGCTCCTGTCAGTAGAGGTAAGAAAGAAGAAACAGAGAAGAAGACGACATTCCAATAGCCACCTATTCTATTTGAAACAGGAGGTGCATACTAGTATTTGAATTAGTGTTGATAATGTGCACCTGGACACAGTCAAGCAAAAGGCCCAATAGGAGCAAGACACACAGACCTTACAATTTTTTACACCATTATGTTTTTGTGTCTCTACAATTGTCGTTGACATTTTGTGTTACAAGCTAATCTACCTTTGTAGTTTTAATGTGTAATTTTCAACTCATTTTGTGAGTGTTTGTAGTTGTTTTGTGTCTCTATGTAATAGTTGTTCTATTTCGTATATGGCTTCGCCCTCTAAAGCTATCGCTATTTGGTAATCCCCCTGCGCACCCGCGCAGCACTGAAACACTTGTAGTCCACGCCCACCCGCAAGGTGGGCCCCGCCCTCGGACCTCCTTCCGGTATAAATAGGAAGGAGGCCCGGCAATCTGCTCCCTCTTTTCTTCAGCAAACCTCGGCAGTTACTGAAGCACAGAACCATTAAACATCATGAGCAACAACTGCGTCCGAAATTGTCCCTCATGTGGCTCAGGAAGTATCATGAGCTATGACCAGCACGCAATGTGCGAATCCTGCCTGGGGCCAGAACATGCGGACGTGGCTCTCAGCCAGCAGGTTGCTTGCTCACACTGTGCCCGTCTCCCATCAGCCGACAGGAAGCGAAGAGCGGACGCTCTAGCTGCTGCGGCCGACGAAGACGATTGGTCCGTCCAGGAGCATGTGGACGGCAGCATGTCCCTGGAGCCGAGTGCTGGGCAGGAGTCTGACGACTCCTACCCCGTCTCCCTCCATGGTTCACCGTGAGGTTCTCCCCTCCCTCCTCTCCCCCGGACGGGGGAGACAGAGTCGGAGCAGGGGGCTGGTTTGGCGGCCGAGCATGCGGTCCCCTTCTCCGTCGCCACAGGACGGCGCCCTACGTTGAGCTCCCCCAGAGAGTATGTCGCCCGCCAGGCCGACCGGGTGCACCAGTGTGCTTTTCAGGCGGTGGCGAATATCATCGCACTGCTCTCCAACTCGGTGGTGACACTGGTAGAGCGGTCAACCACCGAGGCAGAGGAAATCAGCAAGGCGGCCAGCACGGTGCTCACTCTGTGCGCGTCCGTCGCTGTCTCCCAGGCGAGGATTTCCGCGTGGGTGATACAGATCCAGCGCCACCTGCAGCAGGCGTCTGTTACGGAGACGGCCAGAAAAGTGCTACTGGAGTGGACGCTCCAATCAGCCCGTACGGGCTGTTAGGACCCCAGTTCCACGCCATGGTGGAGTCCATGAAGACGGCCGCGGAACAGGCGGACATCATTCGCCAGCATGTCAGCTGGCTCCAGCCTGCTGAGCGCTCACAGCGGCACCAACGCTCGCAGCAGCCGCCGCGGCCACGCCGGCCAAAGGAGGGCGCAAGCGGAGAGACGCCCACAGCAACCGCCTCGGCGTCAGACTCGCCGTTCGGCGGCTGCAGGGGCTCCGTCCCACGTCTCCGCTCCCCCGCCACCCCGGAGACAGGGTCTCCCGGTGGCGAGTCAAAGGGGAGTGAGGCTCCCCCGCTCCTGGTCTGCTCCGCGAGAGCCTCAGAGGAAGCAGAGCCGGTAATTAAGCCGGCTGCCACTAATCTGTTGATTAAGTAGACAGCAGGGCTCCCTGCAGAAGCCTGCTGGTTTTAACGCAGCGTGTGGAGGCTTCCTCGCAGCCCTTTCGCCTCATGGGCAGCGGCGGCGGGGCAACGTATCCTCTGTCTGAGATACACCTCCTACACATGGTCATAATAAACCCATGAGCGCCGTTATATAACGCCTCATGTGGGCAGCACTGCACACACCTCCATCCATCCCCTGAGCGTGTACAAGCCTCATGATGAGAGTCGGAGTGAGACGCAGCGTGTGGAGCCCCCCGCGCAGCCCTTTCGGTCCAAGCACACCTTGGGTTGCCTCACGGGCAGCGGTGGCAGGGGCTCTGGCGTGGCGTGGCTCGTCACCATGACGACCAAAAACACATCTCGAGCACGTGCGCCCGCTCTCAGAGTTTTTCTCAGAGTGGCAGCGCGTGTGTCTGATGGACAGATGGATGAGCAGGCTGATCAGCAGAGGATACGTCCTACAGTTTGCCTCTCTCCCCCCCCCCACAGTTCAATGGGATTCAGGAAACACTCCTGTTATCCTAGAAGCTATGTCTTGCGCTCCAATCCGAGCTGCTGGAACTCCTGTTGAAAGAGGATATTTCCAGGGTTCCTCAAAGGGAGGAAAATCACGGGTTTTCACTCCCGTTATTTTTCGAATCCCGAAAAAGACTGGGGGAATGAGACATCCTCGATCTGTCAGTATTCCACATGCTGACGATCAAACAGGTGCTGGAATGTGTTCACCAGGACGACTGGTTCACTTCCACCTGAAGGATGCATACTTCCACGTACCCATCATCCCAAAACACAGGAAATTCCTGCGTTTTCTCATTTCAGGGAATATCAGACCAGACAATCGTCTGCCGTTCGGATATTTCCTGGCTCCTCGCATTTTTGTGTAGAGAAGGCTGGAGCCACTACACAGAGGAGGGATGCGAGTGTGGTTTTTCTCTGGACGACCTGCTATTTGCCGGCTCGCTCCAGGGAGGAAGTCGCTTTACAGACGGTACATCTCGTATCGCATCTGTCAAAGCCTGGGTTTCATAATAAATTGGAAGAAGAGCTGTCCTCTTCCCTCTCAGAAAATCGTTATCTGGGAGTGGAATTAAACTCAGCCAGCATGGGAGCGCGGCTCTCACGGCAGCGAGGGGAAGAACTGACAGCTCTCCTCCGGCGTGTCACAACCCACACAGCCCTCTCCGTGACGCAGCTGCTCGGCGTTGGCGTCAGCTGGTCACGTGATGATACCCCTGGGTCTCTTCCAACAGGGGGACTCCAGCGGTGGTTCATTCGCTGCAGAAGCCTGCTGTTTTTAACTTATTGGTTTATAAACTGCAGAACTCGCGGCATTCCTCTGTCCCAGATATGCCTCCTACACACGGTCATAATAACCCACGAGCACCGTTATAACGCCTCGTGTGGACAGCATGCACACACCTCTCATCCCCTGGGCGTGTACGCGCCTCATGATGAAAGACAGAGTGAAATGTAGCGTGTGGAAACTCCCTCGCAGCCCTTTTGCCTAACGGGCAGCGGCGGTGATGGCGTGGCTCGTCACCATGACGACCATTACGGCACATCACAGAGAAGCCTCTCCCACCCAGCAGTTCCATGGGATACAAGAAACACTCCTGTCATCCCAGGAACAGTGTCTTGCGCGGTTTTTACCCCGCTATTTTTCTAAATCTCGGAAAAAAACGGGGGAGTCGCCCCGTTGCTGTACAATCAATGTGTTGATTCGCACAGACAACAGGCCACGGCTATGGAAGCAGCCTATCTCAATCGCCAGGGAGGATTACGATCTGCGCAGCTTCTGAACGCAGCCAGGCGGCTGCTGTTCTGGGCGCGCACACACGTTGCTCTCATCAGAGCAATGTATATTCCCGGCGAATTGAACAGAGGGGCTCGCAGAGCGCAGCAGCCGTGTTGTGCGAGGAGTACGGAGACTCAGACCTGTGTCACGCGCACTGGCGCCTCAGTGGGATTTGGCTTTGGTGTTACGCGCACTAAGCAAAGCCCCATTTGAACCTTTAGACCAGGTTCCCCTTAAACTGTTGTCAGCCAAAGTAGTATTACTTTTGGCTCTATCAGCGAAAAGGGTCAGTGATTTGTCTGCTCTCTCTGTGGCTCCGTCATGCCTCCGGATCCAAGGAGATGGCAGTTCAGCTGTTTTACGCCCTAACCCGGCTTTTATGCCAAAGGTCATCACAAGCTCGTTAGAGTCATGAGTGATCACCTTGGATGGCTTCTTTCCCCCTCCTCACAGGTCGAAGGAAGAAGCCGCGTGTCATCTCCTCTGTCCTGTGCGCGCGCTGTCCTGCTAGTGGTGCGCACGGCTGCCTTGCGCCATTCTCAGCGCCTGTTTGTGCATTATAGAGAGCGCTCGATCGGGCAGCCTCTGTCTGCACAACGGCTGTCACACTGGCTGTGTGAAGCTGTGTCACAGGCATATATCTCCTCATGGGGTGGATCCCCCGGAGAACATCAATGACCAGAAGAATGTCCTCCTCAGCAGCTTTGCACGGAGGAATGTCAGTGGAAGACATTTGCACTGCTGCATCTTGGTCTTCCCCCTGTTCATTTATTCAATTGTATTTGAGGGATGTCTCCCATTCCTCTCTGACACACCCTGTACGGAGTGTCTCATCAGAGTGAGTGACGTCAGGGATCCAGCTGTGCGCCTCTCTCCTGCCACTCGGCATGCGGAGAGCGGCCCTTTTTCCCTCTTATAAAAGGGATGTTTCCTTTTCTTTTCTTTTTCCTCTGACACATTTTTGGTACGGAGTGTCTTGTCAGAGTGAGTGACGTCAGGGATCCAGCTGGGCGCTCTCCTGTCTGACACGCAGAGAGCTGCTGTTCCCCTTCTATGATTGCTGCGCAAGGTGGGACCTTCGTCTCTACTTTCTCACAGCGGCCGGTATGTATTGTTCCCAGCCTTCACCCCGTCGGGAAGATAGGCATGTTTTGCTATGTTCCAGGGACGGTGATGCGCCATTACGCATGGCACAACAGGCATGGGGTGTTATTTAGCAGGTGTGTCTGTGCTTCTAGTGCCGGGCGGACCCAGTGGGGAGCAGACTACATCATGCTTCGCCCTTAACCCAATAGCGATTAGAGGGCGAAGCCATATACGAAATAGAACTGAGGTTACCTACTGTAACCCCAGCTTCTATGAGTAAATGGCGCAGCCCTCTAAGCGCTGGGCCCCACTGGCTCTACGAATAGCTGAAGAAAAGTTATTTTGTATGGGAGCAGATTGCCGGGCCTCCTTCCTATTTATACCGGAAGGAGGCCCGAGGGCGGGGCCCACCTTGTGGGTGGGCGTGGACTACAAGTGTTTCAGTGCTGCGCGGGTGCGCAGGGGGATTACCCAATAGCGATAGCCTTAGAAGGCTGCGCCATTTACTCATAGAAACTGGGGTTACAGTAGGTAACCTCAGTTTTCCTCTTTGTGGTCATGTTGTGATGGTCTGTGTTCCCGATGCCTCTTTTTCTTGTCATTGTGTGTCTCTTTGTGGTCTCTTTGCGCCACTTAGCAGTTCTTTAAATCTCTTAATATTGTTTTGTTCTCTGTCGTCTTTGTGTCTCTGTAAAGTCAACTTATATTTATTTGTGGTGAGTTTGTGTCTCTTTGTGGTTCTTTTTGTGCCTCTTGTTGACATGTTGTACTGCCCAATTTTATTCAAATTTCAATGTCTTTTTCATTGGTTTATTTCTTTGTTTTTAGTCTCTTATTAGTCGGTAGCTATGTGTCTCTTAGAGTGACATCCTGTAAGTTAATACCAGGAGGGGCCCTGAAAATTCAGGCCTCTGAAATATCACATAATCCAACTGTGGGTGTGGATCATTTGTACTGGCAGTGATCCGTGGGTTGGATGCTCATCTCTCTGTGTTGCAGGTGTGGGTGAACGCAGCAGCACAGATCTTCAACTCCATCGGGATTGGTTTCGGCTCCCTCTTGGCCATGTCCAGCTACAACTCCTTCAACAACAACGTTCTAAAGTAACAAGCCAACATACAAATTGACCCCTTCCTTCAGCACTGACAATAATGATTGTTAGGGAATAATTCTCCTAGATATCCACCATTTGCCCTTTGACATTTATGACCAACTGACGTTTGTAGTCACAAATGATTTATTGTTGTTGGTACACTGGAACACTTCCTTCTTGGGGTTTGTGGACTCCAAGGTGTGAAATCTTCAAGGCCATAAGCACATTCAGTGTTCCCAGCTGTTTAGTCTATCTCCCCAAATATGTTGATTACCTTCTTGGAACTAGTTAAAAGGTCTATCGAGAGAGAGGCTCTTCAGAATTGACGTGGCAACTCTACCGTGAAGTCAGAACCTCTGACTCTTTGACTTGTTTTGTGAATTCTCCGGCCGAAGCTCCAAATAAACCCATCAGTGTTTGCCATCAAAGCTCCAGCTCTCCCCGTGTCTCCTTTTGAGTCGGTGACTCCTCCTGCATTGCTACACAGAAGTTTCCCCCACAATGATCACTTGGCAGTCTGAATGTGATATTAAAAATGATTCTCTCCCCACAGGGACACCCTGACTATAGCCATCATCAACTCCCTCACCAGCCTCCTGGCAGGTTTTGTCATTTTCTCTGCTTTTGGATACATGTCTCATCTTCAGGGCATCCCTATCAGCGATCTGGCTGTGGATGGTAAGAAAACCAAAATGTTTAAATAAATGTAACTAATTTCTTCAGCTCTAGGGAGATTGATTTGATTTTCATTTTGGTTCAGAGTGCCATCTCTTCTTCTATAGTAATATGAGTTTGACAATTAATCGCATACATGATTGATTTTAATCAAAGGAAAGAAATATAGAAGAAGGTAAATACAAATGTGCACTTGTGAGTGTTTGAAGGGTTATTAATCAGTGTCCTTGCAAAGCAATGCTTCATGGTAGATTGTTTCGTGTCATTTTTTATGAGAAAGTTGATGAGCAGAAATAGAATTGGATGACATATGATTCACATAGCTAATTAAACGCTTGATGAATGGACAACTGAATTTAATGATCAGCTTGTCATGCTTTATTGCTGTTTCACAAACAATAAACAAACTGTTAATCAAAAAACAAGAAAAGGAAAAGTGATATATAAGGAGAATTTACAGTTTATGCATTGTGAAATAATTGTTAAATTTGAAAAGACAAATAGGCCGTTTCTCAATCTCGAGGATGCTGGCTTGGTAGTCGCTTACTTCCAAGTCACTTCCTTCAGAAACGAAGCAAGTATGCTTCCAAGCCACGGCTTCGGAAAACGAAGAAGAATGGAACAGGCTAACAAGTGTGCCACTCTCTCTAACGTTGTCAACATAAACTGTACCGAAAATAAATACCTCACGATGTCTTTTTTGAGAATGAGCATTTGATTGTATTTATTGGGGTCTACAACAGATGATACAAATGTTTGAGTCAGTAAATGTGTGGCAGGGGTGTTTGTGAAAATAACGGGGACAGAGCTGCTGTCAGACGAACAGCTGTGCGGCGTCATCACAAACGGACGTCGCTTGACGTGACGCTATCGCTTTCAGATCTTTTTTTTCCGCTTTCAAACTTTTGGCCCTGATATTGCTTGGGGGACGGGGCTTACCAAAGAGTAGTTTGGCATCCTGAGTGACAGGCCTCCCTCTGTCATGTTGCCTTCATGGATGTTAGAAAACTGAGACCAGCGTCAAAGTTCCGTTAAGCGAGCTGTTGAGCATCGTAGTTGGCAACAATCAAGTACAAATAAACTGTGTTAGAATGTGAAATTACGTATCCGCAACGAGCCAGCAGGTTATTCTGGTGGACCTGACGCCATCCCCCGCTGTCTCACGGAGAGATACCGCAGGTCCTTCCTTCCTGCAGCGGTCACATACAACCAGCACAGCCCCTAGTAGACCCCGCACAAAACAACACAGACTAGGCTTGTTTGAGACAAGCGAGACCTTCGCAGACCTGCGCAATTTCGATCAACGTCTTGCTTGTGCGTTGCATGATGGTTAGTCATTTTGTCCGACTTGCTCTGGTTATGGCTAGAAAGGATCCGTCTAGTGTAAATATGACGTCACGTTCTCGTTGTAATCGGAGCGGATCGGAAACACATCTACAACAGTAACATGATGCAACATACACATTAATGCAGCAGCAATATTAATAGAGAAACATCAGTCACTTAATAGTAAAACACTGCAAGGGAACATTTTATTGCACCAGGAGCAATCTTGGGACTTTTACTGCGACAACGTTGACTTGCCTGTGAATAAAAAATAAACCATAGTGTTGGTGATCTACAGTGTTGTCATTCTTCTTTGAACACCAACAAGACCGCTAACACCCTATTTCAACAATCACACTCCCTGTCATTGACATAATTAATAGATAGTTTAGCTTCTCACCATCATTTGCTGTGGCCAACTGATGTTAACGATCGTAACTGAAATGCTGCCTGCCAAACGTAAACATTCAGCCACGTGACATTCAGCCAAACTCTCGCGAGAGTTTTACACAAGACGGATCCTTTCTAGCCATAACCACATGCTCTGGAAGCTCGCTCACATGAAACGTTGAAATCTCGCGGGACAAAGACGCCCGCAGCCTTGAGAGCGAGGCGCGGCGAGGCGGCGCAGTTCCTCTCCACGGGCTGCGGAGGCGAAATGCTTGATGGGAAACGACTCGCTGGTATCTCGAGCTGAGCGCTCATTGGTGGTTTTTACCCCGTGCTGCTGATGAAACTCTCCAATTGGCTCGGCAAAAGTTTGTTGTGGTTTGGTGTCAGTTTTACGTAGCCACTTCCATTCACATTTTTCATCATTGTTCCACAATGTTTATCATCATGAAATTAATATCTATATATGTTATACTATACTTGCACTGCTTACCGTTTTCATACTTTATATATCTTAGCATATTCATACACACTGTTCATACTGCTCACAGGCTGCTGTGTATATTCATACTCCTCACTGTTTATTCATCATTCAATTCATTCTATATTTTATTCTGTAGATTGTGTACATTACTTTTTACTTTACTGCTTGTTGCACTCCTGGTTGGAAGCTAAACTGCATTTCGTTGTCTCAGTACCTATAATCTGTGCAAGAACAATAAAGTTGAATCTAATCTTGAGCAGGAACAAATGTATTTACTGAGTACATATCTGACATTAACAATTAAACACATGTGTGCATTCTTTATAAATGCAAACCGAGTCAAGCCGACTCCGGAGGTGGCGGTATGCCTTAAAGTTGTTTGCAATCCGCCAAAAAACCGAGAGAAGAAGAAGAAGAAGGCGAAGCAGCAGAAGAAGAAGAAGAAGAAGAAGCCGACTCGGAGCTGTCCGACTTCAGGCGAGCTTTTTGAGACCTCCCCCGGCTGCGATCGGCTATTCTCGTCTACTTTCGAGGCGAGGCACAACGCGTCTCAAACAAGCCTACTTGTACTCACGAGGCCTATTATGTGCATAATCCCTCTCGCTTTCAGTTGGTTTTGATTGAGTGTCCACACGTGGACGTTTAAGGACTAAAAACGATCCATTTGTCACTTTGCTATGAGCAAATAATTTGGGGCTCCAGCTAACAGGAAGTCACTCAAGTGTCACAAAGTAATTTAGCCTATGGGTAGGTAAAAAATCTAATGGGTGCTGGCCATTGGCCTAATCATATCACCTTTGTTGGCTTTATGTTTTTGGTCAAACATTTGTTTGTTTCACATTTGCATTGAGGTAATCAATAATCTTCCTGATTTAATTTAATAAAAATAATAATAATAATTTTCAAAAAAACAACATATTTCTAGGGGGTGCTTAGGGGGTGCTTTGGCAATCCTGGGGGGTGCTTCAGCGGCGCCAGTTCCCCCCTGGCGCCGCCCCTGGATTTGAAGGCGGAAAAAAGATTGAAACCTGAATCTGAAAACGTAAAATCTGAAACTGAAAAAAACAAGTATTCAAATATCAAAATATTTATAAAAGTGAAATATGAAAATAAATATATATATATATATTTTTTTGCTGAACTGAATCAAAATAATATTCAACCTGAAAAATTATTTCAAATACTTTTTTTTGTTTTGAATACAACATTGTATTTTTCAAAGTTCAGGATGAAAACTTGGACTTTCAAATAAATTGTATTTTTTTGAATGATCAAAACTTATGACCCTGAAATAGCTCCATAAATAAAGTAGGCTACTGTAAATTGATGAAAGTATTTATGTTAGTCCGAATAACCTGTCAAGTTTAAGGGTCACAAGTTCAGGCTTTTTATTTTAGAGATTATGTCATTATAAATACAATAACAAGTCAGTTAAAATTCCAAATATATGCTTGATTTTAAACCTTTGTATTTGTGGTCAAGTGACACTGAGTTGTGCAAAAAATTATCAGATCATCATAAATGATTCATATGTTGCACTTTCAATCACATTTCTTTATGATTTAGTGTCATTTCCCCCTGTGTTTGTGTATCCAGGTCCAGGACTGGTTTTTGTTGTTTACCCACAAGCCTTTTCCAACATGCCAGTATCTCAGCTCTGGGCTGTGATGTTCTTCTTCATGCTGCTCTGCCTTGGACTGGACA
Organism: Notothenia rossii; assembly: GCF_949606895.1. Lineage (NCBI taxonomy): Eukaryota > Metazoa > Chordata > Actinopteri > Perciformes > Nototheniidae > Notothenia > Notothenia rossii. The sequence continues at coordinate 23,005,074 of NC_136907.1, read as the reverse complement.
GTGAGGTAGACGATGGGGAAGACATTACAGTGGGAAATAAACATTGAATTATTTGCAGCAATTCAGAGATATATTGTGACTGATATTTCTTTTGCCAGTTTGCGATGGTTGAAGTGATGGTGACCAGCCTCATGGATGAATTTTATCACAAACTGATAAGGTTTTTCAAGAGGAAGGAGCTGTTTGTTCTTGCTGTCTGTGGCGCAGCGACTATTCTGGGGATTCCTTGTGTCATGCAGGTAAGGGTGAACTTTAACCAAAGTAGTTTTAAGTCACGATTTCAACTTACCTGCAGTTTTAAAGAGCGTGTCTCTCATTTCAGGTGGGCATCTATGTGTTCCAGCTCATGGATCATTACACTGCCATTGTGTCCATCATGTTTCTTGCATTCTTTGAGGTCATAGCCATCTGTTGGTGTTATGGTGAGCTCATATGTTCAGTTGTGTTCAAAGACCAGATAATCTACGTCACCTGAGAGTACTATTATAAATATATATTTATGTGACCTAGATCAGTAGTGAACGAAGAGGATACTTTACTTAAATAAATTACCAGACTATGAAAATACTCCAACTGCATTCAAAGTGTATAAGATAACACATTTAAGTACTGTCTGCTGAATGCAGTTAAAGTAGTCTGTGTTCCATGTTTTAGATTAATAATACTGCTGCATTAATGTTCATTTAGTATTTTGTTTGCTGTAGATGTGTAGGGTGGTGCTAATGTTAAGTCTTGTTGGTAGTTTAATCTATAGCAGGGCATCAACTTCTATGAGATAAGATTCTATAATAATGGAAAAAAGTATCTAAAGCTATCAGATAAATGTAAAGAAAAAAGCACAATCCTGAAAAGTAAAATTATCTTACGTACCATACTTGATTTATTGTACTTCGTTTCTTTCTAACCCTGCTTATATTTACCTCTATTTCTCATTGCCAAATGCTGTCAAGTCTGTCAACATGCATTGCTGTTTACTGAGTTAGCCTTCCATGCACAGGGGTGACTCGACTTTCAGACAACCTGGAGGAGATGACTGGAAAAAGAGCAAACCTGTTCTTCAGAGTGTGTTGGCTGATAGTTGCTCCCGTGCTAGTTGGTGTAAGTCAACACCATTTTTAAAATTTGTTTTTAATGAATATTACCTAAAAGCAATAATGAGATCTATGTAAAAAGTCTTATAACTAAGCGTTCTTTTCCTGCAGGTGATCCTGGTTTTCTCCATCATCCAGTTCAAACCAGCACGCTATGAGGACTACGTGTTCCCCCCCTGGGCTCAGGGGGTCGGCTGGCTCATCGCCATGGGCTCCATCATCTGGATTCCTCTGGGTGCTGTGCACACACTGTGGGTGCTGCCTGGCTCCTTCATCCAGGTGACATACATTTTTATTTTTTTATACCACAAAACACATCGCAGATATACCTATGAGTAGAAGTGGAATATAAGTAAGTGCGTTTACGAACCGACCATTTTGAGATACTAGCACTCGTGTATTCTCATATGCAACTTTATAATTGTACTTCAATACATCTCAAAAGAGAATATTATACGTCTTACTCTATTACAACTTATATACTCAGTGGTACACAAAGTATCTCCAATTGGAAAAAATGTATCTTACCTATGAAACTGAATTACATAAGTTTATAATAATTCTCAGTTAATAGTAGTTTATATAACATTGTGAAATTTGATATTTTCACTTGTGATACTTTAAGGGCATTTTGCTGATAATACTTTTGTACTAGTAACTTTTGAATAACGTTTCGGATTTAGGACTTTTCTCATCCGAGTACTTCTTCCTCCACTGTTATGTTTATATGAAACCAAGCCATTTGTTAACATTATTTGTCCATATCTTCTACAGAAACTGAAGCTGTCCATCACACCAGGCACGCTGGATGGAAAGTCAAAAATGGCTTACTACGAGAGGGGAGGAAGAGATGCAAATACAGGCTTAGCTGTTATCAGCTCCGACATCCATCTTACTGAAAAACCTCCACTGCAGACACACCTGTGATACCTCGCTGCTTTGCACGACGCTCTAAGGAGCTCAAATTAATCACAAATATTTTTGTATTAGTGTTAATCTTCATCAAACTGCTGGTAAATCAAAATCACATGATTATGAAATGTTGTTGCTGCAGATACATTAAAATTAGTATTTTTTGGAAACCTGTTGATCAAATGTTTGTTTCAAATTTGGTTGAACAGCGATTAGAATCCGTTTTTGTTGTGTACATGTTTATATCCGGCCAAATCCTCAGCTCCAAGGAGTTTACTTTACTAAGGGGGCCCTCTTTTGGCCATGTAGGTTAATGCAAGAATGAGCGTTGATATTATGAAATGCTGCACTTTTTATTACATTTTAGCCAAAAGAATGTCAAAGTAATGCCGCTTTTTTACCTTCACAGTCCGTACAACTGAACCTTAACCACTGTGTACCAATTCATTGTGGCTGACTCATTTCTTAGGTCAAATGCTACAGGGAACTGCTGATAAAAGAATAAACACTGGTAGTTAACAGGGTCATGCAATTCTGCCATGTCATGTACGGTGTCATAAAAACTCAAAGTCCACAGCTTTTGTCTTATTTCTACAACGAACATATCTCAGACCATCATTTACTTCCTGGCAAATGTTTTTATTCATTCAATTAAGGAGACATTTCCACTGAAAGTTACATTTCTAGGGTATACATGTACACAGAGTTAGTTTCTTCCCCTATATAAGTTCCCAGTGTTTCCTTCTTGTAATTCCTGGTAAATGAATCCAAAGTGCAGAACGACTAATTTTGCAAAAAGGTGGATAGTAGAAACCCATGTGCTTAAAGGGATAGTTCAGAGTGTTTAAAGTGGCGTTGTGTAAGGTACTGTTTTATATTAAGTGTATTAACTACAGTTGATGGAAGTTGGCACGCCCCCCAGTTTGGAAAAGCAGACAGGAGTACCAGCACAGAAGCTAAGCAATGTACTGCTGTGATTGGAGGAATCAGCAACGCGTATTTAGCCACCCATAAAGTCTTTAAGTGGAACTGAAGTGTGCTTTTTTTTAAAAAAGCCACCAGACTCCATTGAAAAAATTGATAATAATAAATGTTAAGTCTTAGAACATGAAAGGTTCCTGTTTCAAATGTAATTGTGTGACTTTTCCAAAAATGTTTCCAAACCACCAAAGTCCTTTTTCCAAGAAAATGTGATAAATTGTTCTAAATTTAACGTACACTTAAATTCAGATGTTTTATAAGTGTCTCAACAATTCACCGACTATGGATAAGTACATTATACAGCCCAACTTAAAGAAAAATAGAACTTTAACAGACAAGGGCACTTATACTTCCCCCAATACCTTAAAAGTAGTTGAACCCTGGATAGCTCTAAACGGAATGAGTTTGTGAGGTCATACTGTAGGTGAAGGTGTCAAGGTGGACTGTTTAAGGTTAGTAATAGTGAGTCAGACATAGTATCGTCTACGGTTAGTGAGTATGAGACCACATCTACCTAAGCTCAAAAGTTAAAATATTTATAAAAAAAATTAAACAAAAGAAAATGTCATTCTTATAAACAGCAATTACGGTACTCTTTCCATTTTATTTCAAAAAAGATATGTCATATGACCTACAAAATAAACCCAAAAAACATGTGCAATCAATGGCATACTCTTCCCTCTGAAGTGACGGCCGTGCAGATGAGCACAGCAGCAGCGACTCCCTCCTTTTTAATATATTTTGTTCCTACTGTAGTTTGGAGTCGGCTCAGCTCAGGACCGGGCTCAACGATTCACAAATACCAGGTTGCTTCATTCAGTAGTATTTTTGTAGTGGTTTTAACAAAGTCCACGCCCCTTCATTACCTTGCACAGCCTCCTTAAGGCTCCGGCCCTCATCCTCCACATCCCTGCAGATCCAACACAGCTGTAGTAGATTTGTTAACCCTCCCCCATCCTACCCAATCCTACCCACCCTCGCCCAGCAGAGGTCGCTAAGGAGTCACCATGGCTGCTGTCTGTGTGCTCCTGTGTCAATGCTATAACACCTGATCCACTGGCCTCATCTGCACATCTCCAATCTGGGGGCACAAATGAAAAGGAGATCAATACAGGAACTAAAGGAGCATTCGACGCTGATGCATTTAATGAAAAAAGCTAGAGAAGGAGAGATTACCTGGACGTGAGGAGGGGCACCGAGGACAAATGTGACTGCACTGGCTATGTCTTCTGCTTTCAAACACTGAAAAGTGGAGAAAAAGAAAGGATTATTGAGGAAAATGAACTTTGTTTTTCTCACTTTGTGAAATGCATCTTGTGACTCTTACTTTCATACTCTCATACACTGCAGCTGCTTTCTCTGGATCGCTGTTGTGATGCCGGAAGGCAAACTCAGTCTCCACTATTCCAGGAGATATACACTGCAGGGGAGGCAAATGCAAGAGGAATTTAGTGCTTACTATTTCGATGAAAACACACTTTTATAACAGTAAGTTATCAAGCCGACTGACATGACAAGTGTGGAAATAAAACTAAATTCTAGTGATCCATAAGTCTGATCAAAATGGTTGTTCTCTCAAAAAAAACAGGTTAGTACAGCTCTGGAACAAATTAAGAGCCCACTGCAGCATTATCCGTCTCTCTGGTTTTACTATTTATAGATATGTGTTTGAGTAAAATAAAAATAAATGTATTTGATAAACTACTGACAATTCAACAGACACTGGAATGGAATGGCTGCCATACATGTAGAGATGAGATTCAAGAAAAATGTGGAGTTGTTTCCAGTGATGTATATCTAAAGTTATTTTTCCACCCATCCTTAAAACAAAAAAGGTTTGCTGGAATAATTCTCTATGTTGCTACGTTTTTTGTGGGTTTTTCCTCTTTGAAAATGGATGAAAAAGTTGTCAGAATAGCTTTTGTAATCCACTCATTTCGGCCACAATAGTCTTAAGTACACCAGGCGATGAAAGCGCTACAGTAGAGCAGGGTTGATTAAAATTCATGTCTTGCTTCTTTAAAACATGGGATGATGTACTCCAGCCTCTTGTGGCCAGTTAGTATTTAAAAAAAATAACTGAACAAAGGATGTGCCTGCAGAACCTTTTTTTATTTTCCCACAATTCCACGGATAAAACTAAAAGCTGACTGGCAAAAAAAATGTTTTCCCTCTCTAGCCTCTCAGAGCTTCCATAGCTCACTGCGTGTACACTTATTTACGTGATCGCTTATAGGAGCATAATGCTACAGAAGGAACCTGCACTCTGATAACATGTAACTCACTGTGGCCCTGATGTGGGTGTTTGCTTCTCGGAGCTCTTGCCGTATGCCCTCGGTCAAAGCAGTCACAGCGTATTTAGTGGCACAGTAGAAATGCTCATCGGCACTCGCCACCACCCGATGCCCACCCATGCTGTAACAGGGAGGAGAAGGTAGGTTAGTATCATATAAAGTACAGAGTATCAAAGGGCTTTGCAGGCCCATCACAGTTCCTAAATATAGAAAATTAAATCAATGACTAGATCTAAATAATTCCACAACAGCATTATAATGAATGATTTGTGAAATGGATTGATTGATTAAAGAGTCCAACAGTCCTTCACATTGTTCCAGGTCCAGGCTATCAATGGGCTTTACCTGATACCAGCCATTCACACATTTACTGAGTTTTTTTCAGATTACCTTTAACATTTGTTCTTAGATTTAAAGTTGATTTATGGCTTACCTGTTAATATTGATGATGTGGCCATCGTCCACATTCCTCTCCTTCATTGACTTGTAAGCCTCACGGGTGCAGATAGACAGAGCTAAGACGTTCACCTGAAGGGGAGGGGAAGACACATTTTTTTTCATTAATTCAATGCATGTTCCTTTCACTGCCAAATACATGCCGTGTAAAAGAGAAAACATTAGTTAGTTGATATCATTTACAGATCTTAAAAGGACACTTCCAAAATCTAAAATGCATATTATAATTACCTGTAGAGCTATCAATATTTAGATTGTTGGTTTTTGTGTGAGCTGTCGGCCCCTAGAAGTTTGGCTTTTCTCCGACATTATAGAAGTAGACACAAGCTAAAAAAATACATCCAAAAAACAATGTCTCGTTCCAGAAATGATGACCCGGTTACTCAAGATAATCCACAGATTGCTTTGAGATGCATTCAGGAACTATTTTCTTTCTACCAAACTACTGCCACACCGTATCATCGCACAGGAGGAGGAAGCAATCGTCCTCTTATGGACAAGAGGCTCTCCTGAGCTCACCAAAGCTAGCTAGCATTAGCGCTCAGCTGAGGAGGACACCATTACCGTTTACTTCTTAAGTTGTTGCAATCCTATCATACATTAGTTGATACACTCAGTTGGCAGTTCTAGAAAGAATTAAAAATAGTTTCTGCAAAAAACTGCTCACAACAAAGTCTGTGTATATTGAGTAACATGATCTATGGAAGTACTCCCGATACAAAAGCAGAGTAGCATAGTTGCATTTTAGCAAATCCATTGTCTGGACAGAAAACGTCTCTATGGGGCGATATCATATAACATCTCACACGTTACCAACCAATGCTGATAACAAGCTTTACAGGCAAGTGGCAAAATATGTTTGTTTATTTATTTTAGGGTGAACTGTCCCCTTAAATGTGATTTTTCAATATAAAATGTGTTATGTGATGATGACAGTGCATGAGTTGAGCTGGTGCTCTCTGGGTTACTGTGTGAGACTGAAGCTGCTCTTCCTGTCCAGCTTGTGTCCTCTAAGCTGCTCCCGTAATGACGCTGATAGACGGGCAGGTTAAAGCCAACGTGGTGGCAAGATAGGGGGGAAGTGACCAAACAAGGTCAGCGTACAGATTAAACACAGGCTAAAAATACACTGCTGTACACATCCATTCAGGCTGCCATGACAACAGATGGACGAGCGTTACAAATGCGGGACTCTGAAGGCGGGGACTTTGGAGCAGGGGGTCCGCAGTGGTCAAGGGCTCAATGAATCAGATTGTAAAGGTCCAAACAAGAGAAATAGTGCTGGCTTTCATTAGTGGGCCTCTCTACAGAGCCGATGAAGCAGCCTCTGCGAGGGGGGGGGGTCTGTGTGCACACATTCTGCTTTAACTCTTATTCTTTATACAAGCTATACAAACTCTTCCACTCAGACTGAGCAACCGTTTCAGCTCTTACTTCTGCTTCACTGTTTGAGTAGTGCAACCATAAAATCAATACTACATCAGAGGAAGAGGATAACTCTAACCATCCCCACTTCAAATGAATATGTTTCTCTCTAGCTTTTTTATTTTCAGCCTAAAGCATTTATATTTGTGTTTGTGTCTCAACCCACGTCGATCATGTTCCTCCAGCCCTCCGTCTTTCCGCTGAGAAGCGGCTCGTTGTGGGCCAGTCCGGCATTATTGATGCACACGTCCACGCCCTTGTGTAGCGTCTTGATCGCTGAAAACATGGACAGGATCTCCTCCTCGTTGGACAGGTCACACTTGTAAGGGATCAGCGTGCCACTGTAGCCTGCGCTCTGACATTCTGCTGCCAGCTTCTATAAAAGCACAAATCAGACACAATGGAATTTGTTAGAGGATCATAAACAATTGATTATCTGGACTGAACAACTGTTAGGTAAGGGCTGGAAATGATTAACCTGCCATTATGAACACCCTACCCACTCTGCATGGAGGACAGGCACTCATCAAACCAACGCCACATCACTGGAGGGCAAGAAGTAACCTGACAGCATCAGTGTGTTCTTTTACCTTCAAGCTATTTAAAAATGCACTTTAGCTAGCAATATTAAAATATGACCCTGGAGAAGAAGCATGATGGGATGCCTTTTCTTGCTTCGGGATACAGCTGTCCTGTTCCTGCTGCAGCGGAGCAGGCAGCACTCCAACCAGGTCAGCTGGCCGAGCACCACAGTCGGTTTGATACAAACTGACACACACCCCCCTGCCAGGCACAGCTGCACCCGTCACCTGATGTCTCCTTTCGGGTGCCATTCAGACAGGAGGTGAACAGGGCGGGGCTGCTGGTAGACAGAGAGGATGCACAAGAACTGAAAAACTGTCTGTGTGAGCGTAAAACATGGGGCCATACTGAAAATGTCCCCCTTTTCATTTTTAACAACCTGCCCAAAGCCTCTGTTCCAAAAAAATGATTTTTGAAAGAATCCTTAAAAGAAAAAAATAAAGCCCATCCCTCTGGGCCTCCCTCAAAAACAAATCCCCAGAATCTCTTATAAGCACAATGCCTGACTACTGCTGGAGGACAAGCCTACGAGAGAGTGTATCGGAAACAAGAGCGTCACTATGTTGTCATCACTATCAAACTTCCTCACTGCAGGTAGGCTGTTATGTAGATACACTGTCAGGTAGGCCATCCATTCATTTCACTGGGAGCCAAATGAAATAATTGGACAGCCTTGTTACAGCAACAGATACCAGAGAGCATTTGACTGATCTTTGGTCTGGATATAAAGACAATTCTAAAATAATTTGCCTTCCCTAGCTTTGAAGTTACTGTTGTTATAGTTTTTTGTCCAATCAATAACATTTGAAGTACTTATATTGCTCGTGACATAAACTAACTATTTAATCTGTTTATTCTTTACTTTTAGTTGACCATTTCAACTGTTTATCTCTTACTACATTCTTTTAGTCGAGTTGGTTAAGCTAAGCTAATTTAATTAAATGTATTATCTTCCCCCTGGTACCACTATAGTTGGGAATTGCTGACAATATCAACAATAATTCACGCAACGATGCAACAAGGGATTGTTTACAGATTTAACCATCAAAGCACTGGGAAATGATGAAAGATCATCAAAGCAGCCATAGGAAATATTGAGCGTGTGACCACCATGGATATAAACAACGAAATTCCCGAGCTAGCTAAATATAAATGTCATGTTGATAAAGTTCACCCCTAGTATGCTTTGTCAGTAACGTTGGGAATTTCCATCACAAATGTATATTACTTGGCAAACATGTATAATCATAATTTTTTACATGACAATGGAGGATATCCATCTTGACGAAATTATCTAAGGCCCAAAACACATCAAACATTATTTCACTTGCTTTATTGGCAAGACGAAGTTAAAATAGTGAGTAATCAAACTGCAGCCTATAATGTTGAGCACATTTTTTTGTGGTGCAACTAATCCAAGAGAAGGCATCTGAAACGTAGGGACTTTTAGCAGACAGAAAATGTTGGAAGCATCATCATCAGCTTTATTTAAAGAGACTCTTGGTCCATCAAAAAGTAGCATGTGACACTACAGGTGAGGAAAGGTAATCATGTGGGATTATCTGTTAAATGTCTGACACCTGGACACAAGCACTGCAGCCGCTCCTAAAGAACACTTAGTATATGTAAAGCCTGCTGCTTTATAATCACGATGATATTGGATTAAGGGATAATTTTGGCTTTTTCTTCTTAACAAAACCGTAATAAAGCGAATGCATCCTATCTCACACTTAGCAGCGTGCAGATTTCCCAGCTCTCTCTTTAAGCTGTTTAACTGGGATTATCCAGAGAGAAGGCATTACCCGAATAAAGCTGTCAAAATGCTGAAACACTTGTTTAATCTGTAATGAGTACAAATCTCCAGCCCGTGTTGTAGAAAGGTGAACCATGCCCTTTAGTCTATTATCTGAAATGTGAAGCTGTGCTCACTGGTCTGCTCAGCTGCAGAGATGCCTTTAGAGTTCAGTATGTGAGCTGCCTTAGACCATATGTCTGTACTTCACACTCACCTGAATCCCTGAAGGGTCAGGCTCTCCGGCAGAAAGACAGACAGACTGGTGGAGAGGCTCTTCTTTGATCAGAAAGGAGGTTAACATGAAACGGAAGCCATGCCAGCCACTAGTTAGGGGGGGAGATTGTGTTGTGTTACTGAGGTTTAAGTGGGAGCAGCAGAGCCACCAGGCTGTGATCTTAGTCCAACAACAGGAAGTCTCAGGCTGTGTTTCTCTGTGTGTGTGTGTGTGTGTGTGTGTGTGTGTGTGTGTGTGTGTGTGTGTGTGTGTGTGTGTGTGTGTGTGTGTGTGTGTGTGTGTTCTGGCACCAGCTGTACTGCTATGGCCAGTATGAGGGCGGGTTCCGCCCACGCCCACAGTATGCTACCCCACAGATAAGCAACCATGCAGCAGCAACATAGTTGGCACAGACGTTGTACACACCATTCATTCAGCATAATGAAACTGGATATTTGCAGGTTAGAATGAATACTAAATGAGCAATGACTCGCCCTTTCTTACCTTGAAATTCTTGATAAATTTAGGTGAATGTGGGATGCAGATAACATCAGCAAAACTATATCAAAACACTCCAATTTCTCCAGTTGTATTCTTAAAACACTTCTGCAACAGTCTCAGACTTGCACAGGGGCACTACTTGTTCTTGCATGTACTGTTTATGCTGTAGGCATATGGCAACCTAAAGCATCATTATGTAACTATTTAACCTTAAAATGTAATGTTGATACCACACTAACTTGCTATAGGAAGAATGGAGCCTCTGTCAGTCACTTTCTGTTCGCTATTTAACTTTGATGGGCAGGTTTTACAATATCCTTGGAGAAGAGCGTGAGGATTAACAGCACTAAGTTGATTTCAGGCAACTGGATCATATTCATTAGATTTATGATCTGGTTTCCCCTCTGATGTCCTCCAGCTTCTCTAACCTGGGGGCATGACACAGACCTAATATCAGGCAGTGCTAAAATGCTTACTCATTTACAGGTTTAGGACTCATTCCTGCACCACCCTATTAACCACAGCATGCACTTTGAAACTACAGTTGCGCAAAAACACTGAATCATTCTTAATGTTGCTTCAAGCATGTTTATTGTCACACTTTTTAAAGACAGGGATAAAAAAAATCCCTCAAAATAGTTCTGCTAAATGAGCCTAAAAAACCCACAGAACAAACCTGAAGATAATTGAGGGCCATGTGTACTAGGCGCACAGGAGAGACACACCCAAATCTATCAAATGCACCATCAGAATCCTATCAACCAAAATGTAAACAAATCATGACATTATGTAGTAAAATTGTCTCAATGAAGAATTCTAATTCTGAGTTACATTGTGTAGTTTCTCTTTCTTTTTTGCTCTTCTGTGGACGACAATTCAAAAGGTTTTACATGTTGCTTGTTACATTCATATAGTTTTGTTCTTGGATGGTTATGAAAGACGGAACACACTGAGCTCCATTCATTCAATAAAATGTGTTTGCTATAACCCAGACAGTCGTGATAAGAGTAACACGGAAAGATAAAAAAACCTTACAAATGATGTTACAACAGGTCTTAAAGCTTTCACATGTTACAATAATGGGTGTACAAACACCCACGCAGCGCTCTCAGACACATGTTTACATGCCTACATGGTCACATTCACAGCCAGTAAACCCTGCAGGGGGCTGTTATATAAGCGCTACAATACATGAGGCATCATTGTCCCACACCACGTTCATCAATCATTTACCCACTCACGTGGAACTGGTGTAAATGGACCAGCAAAACAAGTCGCTGGGAGAGGAGAGGAAAGAGATAAGAATAAAGATGGCAAACCGCTAAAGGCAGACAAGCTCTAAGTGGTGAGCCAGATCAATAGCAGCAGGCAGCAGGCATGAGCAGAGAGAGCTGAGGAATTAGATTTGTCTCAGGTTGACTCAGGAAGACTCACAGACAAAAGATGGATTGTGTTATAGGCCATTTTGCCTTCTCTAATGCTCTGAAAAGGCCGGTAGGCGGTCAAAAAGATCTCAAAATATGTAATGCAGCCATAATTAGGCCAAAAAAAACGCAGCCCTCTTAATTCCTTCCTGTTCCATTTTTTAAGTACCTGTGACACACAAAACTATTTTGCCTGTCACAAAGAATTTTCATCCTCATTACTGTGACTGTTGACCAGTGATAACAAAAAGTGTGCGGCAGGAGGGAGGAGCAGAGGGAGGGTTGGCAGCAGAACGTGAAACAGAAGAAGAGTGAGAAAGCTAAACCTAAAGCTGATCAAAATGCAGTCAGATTTCTTTATGTTTTACTCTATAAGAAGGAGCAGAATCGCAGCACATGATGGGTCCTGCAAGTGAGGAAAATTCCAACAAATACATGAATTCATATTATTGGATGATTTTATTCTCATTGAAATGTAAAATGAAGAAAGCCATGAACCAGAGAGCCAAAAACACATTCTTTTATTGATTTCTTTTTGTTCTCTGAGGAGCACACCCAGTACTGACACTTTATTCCTCTAACCCAGGGGCGTCAAACTCAATTTCATCACGGGCCACATCAGCATTTTGGTTGCACTCAAAGGGCCGGTTGTAACCCTAAGACTATATGAAAATACATATGTAAATATTTAATATAAACGTATGTATTATAAGACATTATTGCCTCTGCATTGGATCATTATCGAACAGGGTAATAACTTGATAATTACTACGTCTGAAAGCAGAAGTCTAGGGCAAATCATTGGAAGTCTCTTCAGTGAGAATGTCACAAAATGATTAATTTTTTAAAAACCTAATTCTGAAGAAAAAAAAAAAAATCATATTTGAGATGCATTATGGGAAATGTAGTTTATGGACAACCTGCTTCTGTAAATCATCATGCAACCGTATAATAAACATATTATATTCTTTCAGAGCTCTTGTGGGGCAGCATTAAATGAAGTAGTGGGCCGGATTTGGCCCCCGGGACTTGAGTTTGACAACCCTGCTCTAAACCCTATCATTCATTAGCTGAACTACTATTGTGGAAAATAAAATTAGACTTCACAGAGTGTGGGGTCAAAGGTGAAAGTAGGCTGTATAATAGCATTGCGGCAGGGGAGAAGGGATGGATGTGCATTATCTCCTTTTCACAAACTGGAAAAACAAAAAAAGGTCTAAAGGTTGGACAGGGCGTTTTTTTACAACAACTTCAAAACAGTCCGAATAAGAAAAAGAGATAATGCTCTTTGTTCGAAACGACACTGATTGACAGACCTCTCTGGAGTTCCGATCAAGCCCTAAGCCATAAACCTAAAAGCCTGTGCCTGTCGATGAGTAATTGAGAAACAATGTTGGGTACTGAGTTCTGCAAATGAAAACGGCTTTCATAACCTCGATAGACTGAAGACACAGCAGGCAGCCTTGTGTTGTGTAACAGACTGGTGGAACCAGTGTGGTGACATTTGATTTCCCAAGTGATACAAATCAGAAAGAGGCAGCAGCACATGTTTATTTCAAAAAACACAGAGAACAGAGCGAGGATGGCATAACCAACATTCAATACTAGATGAACTAGAGAGCAGCCTTTTGTTACTTATCCACATAGGCATCATATGATAAAAAAATGACTCTCCAGTTGTCTTGTTGGTATTTGAAACATACAAAGGGGTGAACCCTCACTGTTGTGAACCAGCATGCGTCACGGCTATCTCTCATGTGATGAGTTATTCCTGCACCTGATGCCAGCCGCTGGAACAACTTTGCTCTGGCCGCAGGTCTGGGGGCGGCCCTGAGGCTAGCTTTGAGCCACATCATTATGCATGCTACGTTTTTGAGCCCAGAGCAGACAACAAAAAGAGACATAGGAGAGTCTCATGGAGACAGCGTTGATCAGAAGCTTCAAAAAGAAAAACCTTTCAAACTGGGCCAGTCGGAGCTTTGTCTATTCAGCATTTGAGCTTAGAATAGCCATAAAATGCTTCCAAAAACTCCCAGTAACAAATCCCATTTGGACGCTGTTGAAGCAAAAACAATCCAATTTGCATTCTTTCTCATCAACCCCCTAATTTTTGGAAACACTGAACTAAAGTTGTCTCTGTTTTTGTGTTGTAGAATATTAACTGTTTTCAACACAGAGTGCTCTCTTTCGCACTCTGCAACAAATATACTTTCAATAACAAGTGCTGGCCTGCTTCTGCAGTTGCACTTAGCATTTACTTGAAGTCCTCCCCCCTTACACATTGGCGAACACACAGACAACCTCACTATAGACTGTAAACGCAGAGAAGAAGTTTCCAGAAAGTCTTCAACAGGACGGGACAGGAAGCTCCACCTATCATAGCAGGAGGCCCGCGGAGGGAACATCACTGCCAGTAAAACCTTACACCTTGAAAGATGATAAGCTCAGAGAGGACGGTGGGTGGGGGTGCCTGCTGAATGGCTCTGTGGGGTCACTGAGCTGTCCAGACCAATCACGTTTATCTGTAAAAGTAATTTAAAACAATCCTGACATAAGCAATGAGAAGACATTTAAAAGGGAGGGTTCAGATTGTTTGAAAATGGGGTTGTTTGAGGTACTTGTCTATGGTCAGTGTAAAAGCAATGTGCTGCTAGGTAGATGGGGCCAACAGTAAAACTTATTTTAGCCACCTAAAAAAGACAAATCAATATCAGTTTACAAGTTGGATATTTTTATAATATTCTCACCTCTTAACTGCGTCCTCAAGCAGCCCTTGCCAACAAGGAACTGAATCGCTAACGCTCTTCTTCACGCCACCAGACTCCATTGTTAAAAACTTGGATTTTGTGTTGCAGAAACACGATTGGCTGGTCACCAAGAAAGTAGAAAGTGGATCCTATTACTCCACTGGCTAACTGTTTTCAAATACTACTGTTTAGAAAGCATTTGGAATACATTTGACCTTTTGCTACTTTGTTAACTAATCGGATAATTGAAATTAACGTCCATAAAAGTGGATGCAAAGTAGGCTGTAGACTTCAGTTCGTGGCTGCCTTTTAATATGTGTTTGTTAGACTGCACTGTCACACTATTATATTTTATTTTAACATATTTTACTGTGCTATTCTTTAGGCTCCTTAATGCATTTTAAATGTCCTTTTGTTATGTTCTTTTACTTTGTCTTAATGACGTTGATGCTTTTTATTATTTTATTATGTAAAGCACTTTGAATGGCCTTGTTGTTGAAAGGTTGAATCGTACTGAGGTCAGTTTTCTTTGCACACTCAATAAAAAAAACTGATTCTCTATTAGCATTTCATCAGAAATCTGTTTCAAATATCCGCGAGAAATCCATACCCTGAAAACAATTGAGCCCCCTGCTTTGGACTGATCCATACATGCTGCCATGTGTTGCGTTGGTGAGAAGGTCTCTTCTCTTGGGGGCAGGATCCTTGGAAACATGATGGATTATTAGTTAGGTATAAGTCTTTGTCAGCTTACAGCTCAAGTGGAAAACGTAAAGTCAGGAAAAAGCTTTTCTGCATGGGTAAGACAGAAGCTGAGCAGAAAAAAGCTTCGAGGTAACTTGATAGAAAATTGACAGGGGAAATAAAACCGCAACTGGAGAGGTGAAGACAGCAGTGCTGTCATTTCTCCTTAAGTCGATGGCAAGAAGTACAGCAAGGATCACGATGTTAAAACATAAAGAGAGGACTGTTTGTTCTGTATTTGAGGCCAAATAGGATTTTTAGAACTAGCTAACTCTTTATTTATCTCCAAAATGTCAAAACAGGGCGCAGATTAAAGGAGAGGCAGTGAGACAAACAGAGTAAAGTTGTCTGACCTGACCCACTTCAAATCCTTTTTGGAGTGAAATCTATTCACTGTTAAACAGCCCCTTCTGACACAACCGACAGATAAGGGTGAGACAGTGTCAGATTTGCAGACAGAGAGAAACTAATTGCCTTTTATTGTGTCACCTCAGCGTTTGAAGCATGACTGAGCACCTTTTACCTCCCTCTGAATTGGGCACCAAAAGAAAGCCAAGGTCCTAAATTAACCTCCTGGCTCCCCTGCCATGCCAAGGGCTTCAAGTTTTCATTTAGAATTCACCCGCTTACATAAAAGGTGCTCAGGCAAGCCAAAACAAAAAGTGGAGAGGCTGCAGTAACAGGCAACCGATGACTGTTTGATATAAGCCAGTAAAAATAAAAAAAGGTACAAAACTGAAACTGAATATAATCAATGTGTTCAATTGTTACTGTCTCAAAAAGCTATTTGCATCGACTGTCAAGATTTCAAAAAAAAAGAAAAAAAAGAAAGAAAGAAAACAACAATAATCTGTCTATCACTCCGGGTTTGAGTTTTCTTATCCATAATTAATAATCTTCTTTGGACATCATTTAAGCAGAACACTTTGCAAACAATACATCTGAAAAACCCACAATTTGTGTTTTCTAAATGCTTCTCATCTAAAAATGAAGTAGCTAAAGCTTTGAATTTTGATGGATGCCTCAATTGTAAGTTGCCTCAAAAGCATGTCAGTTTCCCTCTAGCAGTTAACAATTGTCTTAAAATACAAATATATGTATTTATTACAAAGGAGCAGATGGTCCTTCTGCATTAAGCCTAAGCTGAAACAAATATGATAACTTGCAGCATGGACAAAAAAGTAATCTGTCCTGTACTGAATAGATTTCAAATGAATGCCTGTTTGATACATTGGATCCTTCAGAAAAAAGCCATGCAGAGACTGGAGGTAACCATTTTATTGATCTCCAGTGAACAATGAGGAATCAGGATTTTTTTTCCAGCCTAAATACTGTTGGACTCAAACCGCACATTCCAGGAATCATTGAGTGTATAGGCAACCATTGAATTGGATTGATTATGTGACAAACCCAACCCCATCCCCCCCCCCCCCCCCCCCCCAGGGCAGCACTGACACTAATCTGTACATCAGCCCTGACCTGCATAAAATGGAAAAACATAAAAGAGCAATTTACGGATATGCTAAATGAAACGTATCAGACCAGGTTATGGAAGATTAATACAGAAAATGCTTTTATACATTTCAATAACACAACAAGTGTCATTTGTGAACTCAAGTGAAAAGAACACATATTACATCCCTTGTATCTAAATTCATAACAGCATTATGTCACTTCTCTTCATTTGTTTTCTTTGACCAAATTTGGTAGAGAAGTCTTAAATCTTATATTTGTGTTTTAAATGAGGGAACATTTAATAGGTTGTGGTGATCATCAACTGGAGTTATATTCCCATAACAGTGTATTTACTCCTGCATCACCTTGTGCCAGGTAAGCAGATATAATAAAGCCAACATATGGGCTATGTAGGCTTTCTGCTCCGAGATAAAAAAAAAACATGACCAGCCAGTAACTAGATGTCCTCCTTTACAGAGACAGATATAGGCTACAGAGAATATAAGATCCAAATGATATGGCAGAATTAATAAAACCTGCATCCATATAGTTATATTATTCTCTTCCTCTGTTTGCCGGTGATGGATGATATTTGCATACATAACTTAAGCAATTATTCAACTGTGCAATACTCTGCATTAATTACTTAACTGCATTACTCACAGCACTTTGGAGAGCACCACTTGGCATTGTTACTGTATTACACTGTGCTTTTTAATCATCCGCTTTTTGCCAATAGTATTAGCCCCAAAGACTACTGTATATTGTAATAGTTATAATATACAACTTCCAACCGTGGAAGAAATTAAGCATTTTGGATTCTGGTTTTACCACTAAATTCTAATTCTGCATGGCCTGTTTTTCTTGTAAAGAAAATGTGCACACACACGGCTCTCAATGGCACAGTTTTAGAAAGCACTGTCCTATGTTCAGAGGCCACTTCTAAACCTTTATATAACCATTGAGAATACATTCTGTCAAGAGAATTTATCTTCCAGCAAAATAAAAGCTTCTTCCACTTCCACTCTTTAACGGTTTCAAAAGAGTTAATGAGAAGCTGTGCTGCTGCTACTTGGCCGCGTCCCTGTCCTCTCCATTCCTGTACAGAGCCCATGGTGACCACATGTCTCCCTTTAGCCCCCCCCCCCCTTGCCAACTCTAGTCTCACAGACAACAAAACAATACTGCAGCCAGCCACAACTCTACACTTTCTACATGACTCGTTTGAACAGAAAAAAACTCAAATCTATAAATATCTTCCTTTCATTATCGTTTTATCAAGTCTTCTTTGGACGTTACAATTGCTGTTGGACAATATTGACAGTGAAAGGTAAGAAATAAAAACCAAAGAGAGGTCAAGAACAATCGCTTCGTGATGGACACTTGCATCACCCCACTAGCAGCATGCCAGGTTTGGCACAGCTACAGCAAGAACCCAGTTTACATTGCAGAGAGTACAATACGAGCTTTGTCCCTCTACTCACACAGACAGCTCTCTGAGGTCTTGTACAAGTGATGAAATGTTTCACAGAATGGGAGACATAGAAACCGGTCACTGATATCATTCCCTAATTTGGCCAAATATGTATGAATCTAAGCTTTGGTGAGTCTATAATAAAGAATGGTTACCAATGCTAACAGCTGTTTGTATCATGTAAAAAGGTACTATGAAGATTTGAAACGGTGTGACCTTGTTTCAGTCTTGCACAAGTCGCTAGCTGCTGCAGTTAACTATTGACCAGAGAGGCCATGTGACCTGAGCATGAATGGAGTGAGGCGATCTATTGCACAATTTACAATTACTATATGCATGTATGGGCATGGGTGTGTGTGTCAAGGTAGTGAAGATTCTTGCATGATAAAAAAAACAAGATCTAAATGAATCATGAGAATTTTTTCCTAAAAAACACTAGAAAGAGAAACTTGGAAATGAGTTACTTGCCTGCTTGTCATTTGTGCTTACACAACACCATCACAGTTCCTGAAACTGATGTTGCTCCTTTTGCCAACTATGTTACTGCAAACTGTAAACACAGCAACAGCATAAACGGGTATAACAGCCTTACAACTGTATAGCGTCATCTTTACATTCGATGTAAGAAAATATTGGGATTTATGACTGCTACCATAAAAAATAGCCTGCGGTGTATTATTTAAAGTAGTTAAACATGTTGTGTGAGGTGAAAATACACAGTACAACATTTTAACATTCAACAACCACAGGCCTGCCCAGCTACAGTTTTATGCTTTAAGGAAATACATTAGCTGTCTAAAAAGTGCTGTAGGCTTGGACATGTGTGGACTAAGGCTTAATTATTGGCTGAAAGATAAGCAAGGTGCAGTGCCTTATGGCTTATGGTCAGGTGATATTTTTTAATTACAGCTATAAATTAACTGGTTCAATATGCGTTTGAAAAATGCACAAGCAGTTGAAAGATATTAAAACACTGGCGCCAGTTACATTGTTGCAATGAGATCAGGAATTGTAATGGGTGTTGACTGATCATACTGGGAGAGATTTAAGTTCTGTATTATGCAGCTATTTGAGCATTGACCTAAAAATGTACATTTTATATGGTTCATATAATAACCTTTGTTTCAAACCACATCAGAAATGAATGTTTCTGTACAAAGCAGGGCTGAATAATTTGGAAAAAAACGAACTAATTTGCAGTTACTTTTACTGGTATTGAAAATGCGAGATGATTCATGCAATTGAAGGAAATTATTTTATCATTTTTGCATGATTATTTTCATACAATTTGCAGGCCAGGGCGTTTCTGCATCACTACAATTTATTCTTCAGAATGGTATTTTGACAAATGATAAATACATGGTTTAGCCCTAGAATGGAGTACATATAACACTGTGATTTATATGGCATGGGTCTTTTTTAACGCAACTTTTTTTTTGTTGGCAGTCAGTTTGACCCTGAAAACTACCATCCGGAACGATATTCTTAAGTGCACTAGTCAACATTTTAATGACAGTTTCCCACAACACTGGGGACACCCTGAGACTCCAGAAGACCAATGGGCGTGCCGCGTCCACTGAAATCTCTTTGGAAACTGCAGTGAGGTAATTTGATTCTTCCTGAACTAACAGTTTGTTACTGTCACACTGGCAGTGGATGCAGGATGACAGGGTGAGCCACCAGCTACTGTCCCACAGAATGGTCAGTGGAAGGTTAACAGGTATCTCCCTAGCTGAAGTATCATACTGAATCCCTGCTGACCTCTGACCGTTCTGGAGAAGGTCAACCAAAAGCCAGAGATTCTATTCAGCAAGGGTTAATAAGGGAGAGTGTTAATGTTGCATTGTAATGTGGTGGGAGATAAGCAAGTTAAGGAGCATCACATTTGCCTTCACATTGTTTAGTTAAAATTCAGGGTACATTAATATCTCTGTAATATTCATATGGGAAATCGATAACAAAAAGCTATGGGGATTTAACTGATTTATACCTATTATGATGGGATCGTTTAAAGAGTCCATAGTTGTTTTGTGATTCATTCAAATATGCTATCCTTGCAATTCTGTTAGGATTAATAGGGTACTTTATCTTGAAAGGAATTTGTTAACGTTACAGGTCTATCATTAACGCAACATAATACCTGACATGTTATTTTTAACGCCTGTCTTGCCTAACGTCACAAACAGAACACGTCCATAGTGTTTTACCTTTGGGGCTAATGGTTTCTAGCTGAAGTTGTAAGCTAATGTTAGTGAACAGTTAATGTTAGTTAGCTAGTTTGTTGTTGCTAGCTTGTTTCATGAGTAGCATAGACCATTCGCCGGCGGCTTTCAATTATATTAAATGAAATGCTTACCTCTATTTTGTCGACATTCCTGGCACAGCCGACCACCCTCATGCCCTGCTGGACCAGTGCCCGGGCCACCGCCGCTCCGATGCCCACCGAGGCTCCTGTCACCAGGGCCACTCTGCCTTTCCACCGCTCCATCTCCTCTGTCTACACCGGTACTGTACGCGAAAACAACAGCTCCTATGCTGCTCCTCTGGCTGCTTGGTTCACACTGTCAACGTCGCAGATATTACTGTTATGTGCGATATCTTCAAAGTGAGGATGCAGCAGTTAGAGCCTCCTGTCTCTCCTGTCTGTGCAGCATCCAGGACAGCGGCGGGCAGTATGCCTGAGCCCGGATCCATGCGCTCCTCTGGATGAAATATGAAGGGCAGTGGCGTGAGTAAATGTTTGGTTCACTTCACCTCCCACTTTATTTTTCAGCCTTGGAGGCTTGTGGGGGGGGGGGGGGGGGGGGGGCTTCGTGTGTGGTGATCTACCGCTGCCTGCTGGGGAAACACTGAAATAACTCACATGATACCTTCGAGTGTTTGGTATTCCAAAACAACAAAAGTAAGATAACTTGTATTCAGAGGTCGGAGAAGAATTCCGAACTTGATCTTAACACAAAAAAACTAGCACTGCATTCAAATTATACTCAAGTAAAGTACAAAAGTACTGGCATCAAAATACACTTAAATTACCAAAAGTAAAAGTACAGATTGACCCATTTCAAAATCCTATTTATTATAAATGATTATAATTATTGATGTTTCAAAAATGATTATCACAACTGGTAAAGGTGGAACTAATTTGAATTACTTAATTTACAGCTGGGTAGCATGTGAATGTAATCCGGGTGTAATTTAAGTAATTTTTCAGTATCATATTTGTTATAATTATTCCATATCAGCAAAGTAACTAAAGTACAAAGTATCATACAATGGAAATACTCAAGTAAAGTACCTCAGAATTGTACCTAAGTACAGTACACCACTGGTTGTATTAATAGTAATGTTATAAATATATATTAATATGGAAGTATTTACTTCTATTTACACCGTGGATCATAAAGATATACACATGATCTGAAGCCTCACATATTTTCAATCAGTGAGAGTAACGTTTATATTCGGAATTAGGAATAATTCAGGGCTCGACAGTAACGGTTGCCAGGTTGCCATTGGCAACCATTCAGAAAAAATGTCAACCACTTCTTGGCGTTTGGTTGCCATCAGTGGCAACCACTTTTTAACATGAAGAAATAAGGACAGAAAACAGCTAAATGTGTTCCCCAAAATAGATAAATGTTAATTATTTGTTGTATTAAGAGTGATATTTAATTATTGTTGTGACCAGTCGGAACCTGATACTTGGTGTGATTACGGAGCCAGAAAGCGATGCACGTTTACTCGCGTGCGCTGTGCGGCGTGTGTTTGTTTTACAAAAAATGGCGAAGCAAATTAAGTTGTTTGACTGTGGGTTAAAAAGTTCGGCCAACCCGTCAACATGATTCAACTGATAAAGCAAAATAAACCCGAACGAAAAGCAAAGAGGAAATGTGTAAAGTCTAGGAGGCGAAATATATATGTACATTCTGCTACATTGTGCATTTACTTCCGGTAAAAGTTCCTTCAAAATAAGAGTCCCGATCTTATTACTACCAAAATAAAAGTGCAAAACGAAACTTTACCATAGGAAAATATTGGCATACAAATATAATCACTTCTATAAAAAGGTAACACATTTTAAATGTAGTTAGACATATTAAAGGTAATTTACAGTATTAATAATTAATATCTAATTATTGTCTGTGAATGCTTTTAATTTATTTAACATTAGAAATGTATTAGTCTGGCCAATGACAGAACCACAATCAAGAATTCAATGCTGAAGGGCCAGTGGATCTATGGTGGGGGTCAGCACAAAGGTCAAGAGAACCCACATTTGAAAGGGAGACAACGGATGACGAAACTAGTGACTTGCGCAATTCATGTTTGAGGGATCTGTGAAGAACATGACAACAGCTGCACTACTGGTATTTAGTATACCAGCAATTGAGGGTAGACAAGTTTACTACCACTTAAGTTTCAAATAATTGTGTTAATTACTTATTGTAAAGCATTTGAACACTCTTGTCACATTTTCATTATTAAGTTGATAAAAAAAATAGTATTAGCCACAAAGATTACTGTGTATACTGTATATTGTAATAGTTATAATATACAACTTCCAACTGTAAAGTATCTTAATTATTTAAAATATAAGGTGATTAAAAATGGCAACCGTATTTTTAGTTTTGGCAACCAAAAGCTGATGCCAAAACGCTAACTTTTAAAAGTTAGCGTTGAGCCCTAAAATGCTGCAGACAATTTCTTCATCACTTACTGAAGTTTC
Source organism: Notothenia rossii (assembly GCF_949606895.1). NCBI lineage: Eukaryota > Metazoa > Chordata > Actinopteri > Perciformes > Nototheniidae > Notothenia > Notothenia rossii. Next base: position 22,982,253 of record NC_136907.1, on the reverse strand, counting down.
CAAGTATCCAGTTTTCCTGCAAGAATTAGAACTGGTCCCAGACCATATACAAATTATAGAGTATATTAAATTATGTTATACACACACTAAGCTCACAGTAAATTCCAGGAAAGCTCACATATGACCCCTTGTATTTGACTATTTCTTAAGATCATAATGTACATGTGTTTGTAAGAAAAAAAATACAACGAACAAATGTATAATGCATATTAATAAATATTCTTTATTTTGTAAATTTTTCACATTGCGCTCTTATCACACCCACATCTTCAATACAAATAGATGTTTATTCTCTGTAAAATCATTTATATTCAGAATGTCTGTACACATTTAATGGTACAACCTTTACCACTACACTGAAGTGTCACCAGAGAGAAACAAAATAGAAAAAAGAAAAGAAAAAGAAAAACATGAAATAAGACTCCTAACATGTATCCCTAATGTCACAGCTTGAACAGCCTGATTAGTGATTCCACTGTGCACCTACTCAACAACCCTACACAAGACCAACAACGAACAGCTAGGCTTGGTCATAGAAAACAATTACCAGTGACACAATGAGATGGAAAAGTGTATAAGTGCAAAATAGAGAGATGATCAACAGAAAGTAAGAATCAAATTCGCTTTAAAGAAGAAATGACCGAACAAGACATCAAATGTACTTCCGAATTGTATCTATTTTTTGAAAGATGTTGCAGCAGTGGTCACAAGTGTTTTTCCCAGCGAAGATGCCATTAGTGCAGTTAGTTGACACTTGTGGTGGTGAACCACTTCCCACAGACTGGCTTGCTCCTCTCAGTGGCGCGGCAGTAGTTGGTGAACTTCTCTTTCAGGAGCTGTCGGTAACGGTTGCGGTTGTTGTAGAAGGACTTGTTTCTTTCAAAAAATGCCTTGATTTCATCCTGTGTCAGACAATTCTCTTCATCTGAAGCCACTTCTGAATTATCCTGTAATAGCAACAAAACCGAAAATCAGGAGGTTACATTGAGCCATACAAAAAAAGTGTCTTAAAAGGTCCCATGTCATGCTTTTCCGGTTATTACCCCTCCCCAGGCTGAGTTCCGCGGTGTCTTGCAGACCCCACGCAGCAACCAGGAAACGACACCAGTAATCCAGCTCACACTGTCCGCTCCTCGAGCCTCAAAGGGCGGAGCAGCGAGCCCCGCAACGTCCCGCCAACACGGCACCCAGACCCCACGCAGCATTCTCATCCGTTTGTCATTACTGGTGTCATTTTCTGGTTGCTAACAAATGCCATTGTAACACATAAACACTGATGTTCAGCTGTAACGGTGGTGGACTAATCAGAACACAGTGGGCGAGCTGACCAATCAAAGCACATAGGGAAGGGGGGGACAGGAGCTCCAACAAGGCGTTTAGGACAGAGAGTGAATACACATACTATACAGAGATGCTGTATGAGAAACCAATGTGATTTTGGAACATTGAACAATGTAAATCTATTCTAGTAGACCTCAACAATGGAATTATGATCAGTAGAAATGGCCATGTCATGGGACCTTTAATCAATTCTTATTAAGAAAAGAACGAGAGAACAAAAGCAATTATTTTAAAGAATAAACTAGAGCTTTCATGCAGCAGACCGTTTTTATACAGGAGTAGCAGCAACACGGCATTACCACTGTATAATATTCTGAAATGTTATTGTAATTTTTCATACTAAAATATAGAGGTTTCTTGCTTTTACTGACAAACATGACATTTCAAGACATCAACTTGGACTTATAGAAACTTGGATGCATATTTTACAAACAAAACAAATCATTAATCGATAATGAAAAAAACTGTTTCTATCATTCATAAAAATACACATTGTCACCTGTAAGGAGGATATTCATTTTAGTATTAAATAAAAAATAAAAATACTGACCAGAAGTTCCACGAGACTTGTGTTTGCCTCTGGATGCCTTGCATCGTGCCCGAGGTTAATGTGATGTATTGCCCACGGTAACTGTAGTGCAAGGCTGGCAAATGGGCCGCCACATAAGGAGGAAAAGATTTCTTTGGTACGGCAAGTGTGTGATGTTGGTTGACTGTGGCCTGTGATCTCTTCTGACAAAGAACCGTCACCTTTTTGTCCCTGTGGAAATGAGCATACTTGTGTTAATTCACAACTGTAAATGTACAGCACACAGAATGTGTCTTCTACAGTGTGTTCTCTTACCTGGTCATTGCATAAACCCTTGCCCTTCCTTTTCTTCTTTTTACTCTTGCATTGAGGGTTTTCCACAGAGTGTGGCCAGCAGTCCACACAGCTGTCTATTCCATCCTCCTCCTTTTCTTTAGCACAGTGGTGAGCATTTGAGTCATCTCCTGCAGAAGGTAAACAAAGACACACTGTGAGAAAAAGACCTGAGACCCTCTACTGTATGTTAAGACTCTGTTCAGAGGCCTCAGCATCTTAAAAGCAGCTCAAACCAGACCTGCTTCGTCATGGTTGCATATTCCCTCAGAGCAGGCAATATCAGAACCCACTCGCGATCCTGTCTCACTGCCCTCCATACTGGAGGAGTAGCCGCAGTCACTACCATTGCTGTGGGGAGCAACATCTGAAAAAAACACATGGATACATATTTAAATACAGACTTAATGGTTTTTAGGGATGTTCGTGTCGTGGCTGTCACTTTCTTTCCTAAATGTGAAAAGTATCATGTGCTCTACGCTGCAAATGGCTAAATTAAAAACTAAAATAGGGCTGTTTGTAGCGGAGGCATTTGATTTTGAATTAATTCCAACAAATTACTCGTTAGTTCCAATGACAGCCTTGTCCTCCTCCGTGCATTGTTACCCTGTTTTGTGTTGTCTGGGCAGATACAGGAAGTGCTTCCATTGGCAGCCACACTCTGATCACATCCGGTCTCCTCCTCCTCATTGTGGCTACCACAGACTTTGCAAGCATCCTCAACGGCCTCGAGTGAACCCTGCAACACACCAAGTGGGACAGACATAAATAAATACATGCAAATGAATGTTTATCTGCAGGTGAACGCAGATTTCATGAGAATTTCATGTCCCTCACTGTTGGAGGAGGATTACCTCATCCAGAGTTTTCTCCTTGTCCTCTCCCTCCTGCTCAGAGATCTCAAAGCCACACTTGTTTTTGCGACGATTTTTCCGCTTTAGCCTCTTCTTCTCCTGCTTCAGCTCTTTGGCCCTCTCCTCCTCTGACAGCTCCTCCACAAACTGCTCCAGCCGACTGATCCCCTGCATCTTCTCCACAGCCATCTGGTGGCATGGTAATATATAGATTATCAAATGGCCATTATGCGTTTATTCTCTGGCTGAAATATACCATTATTCCAACTTTTGTACCTCAAAATGTTTACGTAGTGCATCAATCCCCAAATGGAACAATATCTGCCAGGTCTGCTCCTCCGCTCTTAGTTTCTGCCAGATCCTGTGCAACCGCTCATACAGGTGAATACCCAGACAGGTCAGGACTTCTTCTTGTGCAATGTCAATAGTCTTGGCATGTCTTTCTCTGCGTCTTCAAAAACATCAAAAACATTATCATCAAATGAAAAGAAACATGGCATGATATAGGCAAGGCAAGGCAAGCAAGTTTATTTATATAGCACCTTTCAAAACAAGGCAATTCAAAGTGCTTTACAAAAATTAAAGACATTAAGATCATTAAGAAACATATTATAAAAAACACTCATTTAAAAGCAAAGATAATAAAACATGAATAACACAAAGGTACATGAATAAAAGTTACAGTGCCGTGTGAGATACACACATCTGAAATGTTTAGGTCTGACTCTCAATCATTGCTAACTTTTTAGCCTGACCTTTCTTTTTGAACTTATCCTTTAGTTATTTCAAGTGTTTCATGCTAAATGAACCCCCCTTTGGAAAATTCTAATCTGACCCCATGCTACCTTTTTAGTTTTCGCCGAAACAATTCCTCTTTTTTAAATGCACATTAGTTCAGTTTACCTTGTCTTTCCAGGACAATATACTCCATTTAAACTGAAGCAATCATTGGTCGAAAGAGAGCTCTGTAGTATTCATGGTGTAAACCGTTACTTACTCGTAGCTTCCCGAGAACTCAGGCTCAGCCCGGCCGAGGAGGTGAGCGATGAAGTCGGTCTCGCAGCACACGTGGATGTGGCGTTCGTGGGGGCAACAGCATAGTCCCTCGTACAAGGCTGCGCAATACCCCTTCTCTTTAGTGCAGTCCAACTCCCCGACCAGGATGTTGTAGGCCCTCAGAACTTTGTTCTTACAGTCAGTGCAGAACCTGTGGACAAGAATGATCCACACAGTTAATTGAAACCTTTTTGTACCACTGATACAGCCATTAAGAGGGAAAGAACATGTTTGAAATAAAGGCTATGATAATAACACTTTACCTGTGTTTACGCAAGTATGTCTCCAGTGTCTCTAAGAGGCAAGCACTATCAATGAGGACCACCTCATCCCTGCACTCCTGAGACATCAGCTCCCACACATCCATCCAGCTTCCCCTGTAAGCAGACATACAAATATTATAGCTGTGCCATCACATTGAACAGTCATCATCACTCAAACCTGTAATTATTGATTGTTTTGCCAACATATGGATAAAAAAAAAAGACTGTTGACAAAAAGTGGCTCTGGCTTAGGGGGGAAATGGGCATGTACCAAGGGGAGGGTAAGTGGTTAAATCCCCAGCCCCCTGCAGTCAACATGTCAAAGTGTCCTTTGGCAAAACACTCAAGCTACAGTATGTAGTCTAAGGCAGTGTTGTAGTCAAGTCACCAATTCACGAGTCCAAGTCACTCTTGAGTCCCCACTTTTCGATTCTGAGTCTGAGTCACCTAGGGAGAGTCGGAGTCGAGTCCGAGTCCAAGTCCAAGTCTGAGTCACCCAAGGAGTGTCCGAGTCATCATTACCTGTGTTCGAGTTCGAGTCCAAGTCCGAGTCACCCAAGAAGAGTCCAAGTCAAGTCCGAGTCACAATTCTTCATGTATTAACCTTCGTGAAATGTAGCTCTAGCTCCTCTACATTGCTTTTATCTTGTCATTTTATACTAATCTGTCTATTGAACTGCTGTGAAGCCAGTTTGGCTACAATTCTTGTACAAAAAGGTGCTTTCCAAATATAAAGCTTATTACTCATATTAATATTAATATTATTATTAGTATATGACCTTTAATATGTCTAACTATATTTAAAATGAGTTTTAGAGAAGTGATTATATTTGTATGCCAATATTTTCCTATGGTAAAGTCTTCGTTTTGCACTTTCATTTTGATAGTAATAAGATCGGGACTTTTGAAGGAACTTTTACCGGAAGTCAAGGGACAACGGAGCAGTGTAAACACACATGTATCTAGAGAGGCGAAGTCCCTCCCTTTCCGGGGGACCTCCATGGGACCTTATTTCGGAAAAATTATGTATTGAAGTTAATGGGGAGAGAAAGATTATCTTTTGATCCCGTTTGAATTGTGCCACGAATTACACATATAATGTTTGTCAATTTAAAAGATAATTTTGCAAGTCAAAAAAATTAAAATTTGTCATAAAACTGTGAAGTGAAACTTTTTTTTTGTGTGAAACCGCTCAATTAACTACATCTCCCGTCTCGCACCACACACCAAGAAGGCCGTCACGTTGGCACATTTCACTTCTTTCTTTCGGAATGAGGCGAAAATCACTACAAGTCTGGGCATGTTGAGAGCTGTACATACACACACACAAGGGGAGTTAGTCGGTTCCAGGATTTGAGTACTCCATCTCTGGTCTAAGGTATTGAATTATATGCAAGTCAGTTTGGATAAAAAAAGCTAAATGACATGTAATGTAATACACAACACTTGCAACCCTTTTAGGAAATTCTTAACAAACAATACCTTACAGAATTCTCACATCCAGCAGATATTGAGCGACATTAGCGTCCATTAGCGTGCCTCAGTGGTTGCGTTTCTGACAACCTGTCATATAAAAACAGGTCTAATATTCTCTTTATTTAACTCTAGTTGTATAACTGGCTCATGCTTGGCTTTAATGTCATGTTTGACAAAGTGCCCAAACTGTAAAAAATTAAAAACATCAAATGGCACACAATGATGACTGACCCAAAAATATAGACCTTCTGTTTTCTTTCTACTGGACAGGGGACACAAACTGTCCAAAAGGAAAGGAGACTGTCGTCTTTCAGTGTAACTCTTAAAACGTACAACTCTCTCTTTGATCCCTTCACTACGGTTGGATAGAAGATGATTAAAATGCAGCCTCATAACACAAACAGCCTTAAGGTCTCTTTAGAGAAAGAAACCACTGATACAACAGGAAAAAGTCATTTTACTCACCCCAAAGGTTTAGGTTTGTGTGTTTCTAAGGAGTGCAACTGGCAGCGTTTGTTCTTTTTACTTTTTGGAATGGCATCAATCATGTCATTCAACTTTGACCTGAAAAAAAGAAAACAGTGCAAGTTGTTCACATATGACACTATTCAAGAAGAAAAGGACACGGTGTCAGAACCTATTTTTACTCAGTATGTGCATTGAATTCATTTATCTGATTATAAGGCCTTACATTTATATTGATATGATGTATTGACAATAAAAGTAATACAAAAATGCTTAGACCATCTTTTTACTGGACCAAAAAAAAAGGCAAAGTTGTACCTAACCCTAAATGGTTGATGTTGTGGTTTTTTTCTTACATTTTGCTAATTGTAAAGTTGGTAATACATTTAATTTTGGGTGCCATTAATAAAGTAATACATCTTAATTGCCTTAAGCTGTAGGAACACTGAACTAAAGAGCATTATTTCAGCATGTATACTGTAGCAGTATGCTTTCATAATCTTCCAAAAAACATAGAGCATTTCTTATTGATGTCACATATTAGGAACACACTTGTTTGTATCTTACCCGTGGACGTAGAAGAGGGTGTACAGCTTCTTTACGTCTGCTAAACATGCTTTGGTGACAGAGAGCATGCCTGTGGGTTTCACTGTGAGGGGCTCCAAGGCTGGGTTCCCAGATTCCACTAAATGTGAGAAAAGGTGCTCCACACTTCGTCTGCAGCCCACGCATGGCACCAGCTGAGATAATGCACTGTACACCTCTCTGGAATTCACCATCAAGGCAATATTCAAGTCCTCTTGCTTCAACTTGGAGTGATCCTGAAGGAATCATACATTTGTTAACACTTTGTTGACAAGTCACATGAGGCTTCTGTCAGCCTCTGTAAACGGAAGATTACAACTAGCACTTACCTCAGAAAATTGTTTCCAATGAGACGTGTTTATTTCTTGGCTGTCAACATCCATGACGCTATCAGAAAATTCCATCACCATCTGACAAAGAGAGAAAACATATTACAGTTAAAGTACAATATTTGTAGAAATGTTTTATTTGCAGCCATGCTGATAAGTTTCACATGGCAAGATTGCAGTCTTTGTTGTTATAGTTTATACTATATTGACACTGATTGGCTTGCAGGTGTCTTTGTACAGAGCAGTTAGCAAAACATTTTAGGTGTACATTAAGGTGTAGAAATGTCAAGTAATAACAAAAATATATATCTTTGTCTAATGCATAGTATAACAATGTTAGCAAAACTGTGTGTCCCTCCCTGGATTTAAATGTTTAGATAATAATCAGTGCTTGGTAATAACTTAGCCTTTATTTGTGGAAATCAGTCAGAGAACTGATGGAGTGCTAACACCTGACCCAAAGAGGATTATGATTAGCCACTTTACACATGTAATCTCCATTATTTTTTGTGATCACCAACATGGGAAAGCTGACTAACCGTGAGAGAATCATCGATATACAGAGGAATCTGTCGGGCGAGAAATGGGTAGTCCTCCTCTCCTTCCCTGCAAACTGCTACCAAACGGGCCATGACTTCTTCCAGTGGGCTGTGGTGCTGCTCGCCTGCAGGTGACACACAATAAATCACATTTGCACAAGCTATACCAAGCTAATGCTAATGTATTACAGGTCATTGCAAGCTAACTGTAATATCACCTTGTCACCAAAAGCTATGTTTCCGACAAGCAGGCAATAAAACACGGCACACAACACCCACTATTTCCTGACGTTGATAACATCTGATTTAACGTTACTCACACAGTTGTAGTACAGACAGGTTTGTCTTGACCCAGATTAGTTAGTTAGTAAAACAACCTGATAAACGACAGCTTGGATGGATGAAGGTCTATGACGCTTCAGTTAGTTCTAGTTTGAAGCAGTTTGAGCAAGACATATGAATTATGACTATGTTTATACCTTGGTATTTGCTAGGCAGGCTAAAGCAGAAACGTACGGTAACCGGCGGCTAGTCAGTTAGCCTCCTAGCTAGTTTGATTTGCCAGAACGATTTTAGAAATGTAGGAAGCCGGCCATTATTATTCGCACAACATGTTCATGCGATGAATGTAAACTGAAGTTTATATCACCTTAACCAATAATACATATACTGCAGTGGTGATATCGCATGTCTACGCCCTGTCGATGCCAGCAAACTTGGCTAACTCCTACAAGGCTAATGCTTGAATACGGCTAATGCAAAGTTGACTGGGTGACTGGCTACTTAGCAACTGTCACTATCACGGGCTTCTCCTATTTACATTTAAAATATTGAAAATAACATGTCACCTCGACAGATGACAGGGACACCTGACTTAGACTAATTATTGGGTTCACTTACCCGCTACTAAAAGTTCTCCTTAAATAATAAACAAGTGCGACAGTGAGAGAGCTGCTACGGTGGCGAAATCTTCCTGACTGATTTCACCTTTGCCCTCTTCACGTCATAGCTGGCGTTATAGTGGGTGTGGCCTACAGGGGGCGCTTTATTTATATATTTGAGAGAAAATGTGTTAATAGCATAGTCTGTATATAAAGGTTAATAGTAAGCCTACAAATAAAGTTGATTAAATCAAGTATGTTTCAAATGTTTAACAAAGCCCTTGGTACTTCCACTTTCTTATGACTTGTTATTTCCACTTTCTAATTAATATTAATATATATGTATTCATAATTATGTTTCTGTATTAGATTTTAACCCTAGCCGATTTTTGGATACAAATAATAAGCAGGGAAGTAACAAACAAGAAATAAGAATATTATGACTTTATTTGTGTACCTTTCATTCATTAAAATGCAGCTCAACAAAATAAAAAAACACAATAGAAATAAAATACAAAAAAAGTTAATAAAAAAGCACAAGATCCAAGAGGGTGAATTAACTAGTAGAAACAGTAGCAAAAAAAGATAGATTCTACATCACCTAAATGCCAGCCTGAATAGGAAGAGGAATTGAGGTGAAAAGGTAAATAAGAAGAAAGCTTGATTTAGCAATGACTCAACTGAGAATTTAAGAAAACTTTTGGATTTTTATATTTTGTTTTCCAAGGCCTCACTTATTTTGAGACAACATTTTATCATGACATTCATTTACTTCCATAAACAAACAAATAATGAACAGTTCTATGTTCAATATCACAGAAAATGTCTTCTCGTAACATAACATCTATGTCTTCAGCGTTTTTAAATGTCCAAGTCTGCCACTCAACCCCCAGAAAAAAAAACCTTACACAAATTAACCATGTTTGATGAATGCAATTTTACCAGAATTTCAAAGTTATTCCCAAGAAATGTAAAATCTGTATTACAGAGCAATTAACGAACATGTAAGAAAGCAAAACACACACTGAAAATGAGCTACTGCAACTCAGTGTGTCCACTATGTAGTTGGTTAAGCCTGTCATGACATTTGCGAGCAAGAAAAATAACAGCTGATTCCTGCTGACGGCTTGAACAATACAGTGTCTTTCTATCTCGTCTGTCTTTTTATCAGAATCCGATTGTTTTTTATACAAATTCCATGATGTGGGCATCAAGTGACAGCCTGATGATCTTTTGGAAAACAGTAAAACCATATCAGCTGTACCAAGACAGGACATAAAAAACAAAGACTGAGCCACACTCCACAGGAAGAAAGGTAGATTAGCTAGGCGGCGAGACACTGGCTCAACGAATGTCAGACATGCGTACAAAGCAGTGTACAGGACCACACTTCCCAAGAACAGGTTAAAAATGGTTTGGAGCCACTGTCTAACATTGGATCTGGGTTGCATTACATAGAGTCCAACCTGAACCCCTGCCATATAGATGGCTACGTAACCCAGGACAGAGAATATGCCCTCCTTGTTAGCATGGAGAAAGTCCTTTTCTCTGTCATTGTTGTGGATAATGAAAGCCTTTAGGCCAGATGTCTCCAGAGTGAATTGATAACATCCGCTGATCAGAAGGGCAACGAGCCATGATTTATTGGCTGGTAAAATGGCCAAAAGCACAGAAGCCACAACTCTGACAATAGCTAGTGTGAAGAAAAAGTTCCAGTGGACGCCATATTCTGTCACATGCTCCTGGTAGCCGGACATCTTGAGGCTCAGAAGCCTTCCCATGCCAAGCACAACCAGGGGCCACACAGACATGAGCTGCTTAGCGATGTGATTCATCTTGGATCCTGAGATGTTCTTCCCCCGTGCCTCTGGACACACAAGGGCATTTGCAAAGACATACGCTCCAACACCAAAGTCCATAACACCTGTCCCATAGGTTTCAGCTTTAGCATATCGCCTTGGAAAGACACTGAAGTCTACGGCAAGAATGCTGATGGCTGTTTTCACATTCACAAACACTCGAAAGATGGTCACAAAGGGAACCTGTTTGAATTGAACGTGGCTTTTGAGGAAGGTGCTGACAGTTCTCTGAGCAGATTGAATACTGACATGGTGGATGTACCATAATACAAAGGCTGAAACAACGGTAAGGCCCAAGATGACCTGGTGGAGAACGCTGCTCAGCACGGTGCACGACAGGACGAGGGGAAGGATAAGCAAACAGAAGTCTAGAATCAGGTGAGAAATCAATGGAAGTGGCAGAGGAAGAGTCTTTTTGGCCTGATAGTAGATAGTCAAAATCAGTCCTCTGTTAATGAGACATAGTGGGGCCAGAAAAGAGCCCAGGGCCACCTCCTGCAGACTGGTCCCATTGAGGTTACTGATAAATGCTTCCTTCAGGTCCTTCTGAGACATGGCCTGAAAACAATACAATTATTTATTTTAACTTAAATCAGAGAAACACATTTGGACACATATAAACACATATAATAAGACACTTTTAACAACATGTAGGACTCTGTGACAGCATACAGGGCCCGTGTTTAGACCTTTCTGATTCAGAAGCTAAAAAAGTCTCCCCTCATTGTATTAAACACTTGATTTCATATTTTCAGCTCAAGCAGCCTTTGTTCGTAACCATACAAATTTGACTTTCAACTGCACTAGTTTTCACATTTTAATATGGTATTTTACTAGTATCACTCACTACGACTCATTATTACATTCTCATGCAGTTATCTGATATAGCAATAGCCAACTACGACGCAATACCAGGTCGTTTTTTGTCTAGTGATCAGTACTTACCACGGATTTTACTGTCAGGCTTCGGAAATTCAGCTTCACAAAAACCTGTTTCACAGCATACCTGTTTGCAGTAGCTTGAGGTCCCGAGACTAACCCACCAGGATGCCGCTGCAGTGATACAAATTCAGAGCCACTATGCTTCCGGATTCAACCCCGTGACGCATTCAGGACAACTCGGATTTATGGGGACTTCCAACCTCAACAGGTCCTGTGTGTCTAAATATTCTAAATAGTAGGCTATTTGACTTATCTTGCTAAAACTACATCGTGAATATGAAGGTCAAATAGCTCTGTTTCAGTGTCTACATCAGGCAACCGATAAATGAAGACTAGATTTTTGGATAAGTAAAAATAGAAATAGAAAAACAAAACCTCCTGATTTTAAGTCTGCATTTAATATGCATCTATATGCATAGACTGTATATATGTCTACATGTCTCAGACATAAAATATACAAGTAAGTGTAATTATAGAAAAACACCGGTGTAATGTTCAGCTGGGTCCCTGAAGCATCATGGGAGGGCGGGAATAAGTGTGGGCTTCAGGAGTTAGGAAAGCAGTCGGACAGGCAGCAGACACGGGAAGTTCTCCTCAAGGAATTTCTGACAGTAATGGAAAAAATTAAGCCTCGAGACTGTAGTGTAGAATAACCACACCGTGGCTTGTTTAAATATATAGGCGAAGTTCCTATTAAGGTATTAGGCTGACTCTTAAGACGAACACGAAGGTAACGGTACCGTAAATTAAATGACTTCTGCGGACAAACGAAGTAACGTTAGAGAAGGAGGACACGGCAATGGACGGGGGACGGGGGACGGTAAGTCAGGGAAAGACCCGGATAAAATGTCTACTACACTTGCTGTTTTGAGATTTCCCCTTATTAAAAGTGTTGAAGTTAACAATAAGTTAACATGGTACATTGACCTTGAGTTGCTTACCTTTATCAAATTGTACCTGGTTCTCACTTTTGATTGGCTGTTTCGTATTCAAACGATAAGTATACATTTTCGTCAACGCGAGACTATAAACTTTATTTGAGAGTGAGACCAAATAACAACTCTGTAAAATAACGTTTAATGCGCCGGATGAAAATAGTTCCCAATGTACCAAATCCAGTGTCATAATTTGCCAGCGTATTTCTACATTTCTTGATAAAAGGTTACCATATACATTAGCACTCACAAATACAGACTGTTTGATTGTTGTGGGAAACTTTTGAAAGTACAGCATGAGTTGTCGTAACGTTTGGTGGCTTACATTTAAATATTGTCTGAATATTGAAGAAGGAGCCTGCTTGCAAGAAGCTTTAATACAATAACATTCAGTATATTGCCAGAATTGTGACTGGAGTTGGTATGAGAACAGCAGCTATGAAAGCAGTTTACTCAATTTACTGCAATAATGTTATAAATCATACAATTTAAGATCATTACCATTACACATGGTTTAAAATGGCCTTATAGGGTGAAGGGATGTAGGTGAACTTTTATTGGATTAAATGTGTCTGCACAAAGCACCTGTCAAAGCTGGCTGTTGGGCTGCAGGTCTAGGCCATGTGACCTCGGCAGGATAAAGCAGACTACCATTTGTCAGTCTGAAGTGATTGTGACTGAGAGAATTACACATGACGCATGGACCAAAATGGTCCTGAACAAATGCATGTTAGCAATTACCTGTTGTAGGCCTCTAAAGTCCACCATGGTGCCAATGGATATAGCATGTGACAATTGTAATCTGTATGATTGTTGACGTTGAGAGCTTTCTCAAACACAAAAATAGAAACTTGAACACATAATTGTTGAGTTGGAATATTTTAAGCACTTCATAGCTCAGGAGCGTTGAACTGATTTTTAGATTAACAGAATATTGACATTTTAAGCCATAAAATAAGATTGTATTCGGTAACTTTGACAATACTACCCTTGCGTCCGGTCCGGTCCCAGTTTAAACACAATGTCCCATTTTTCCTCCTTCACATAGGTGAAAGGATTTGTCCGGAAAGTCCATTCTCCACACCCATCCCTAAATGATTCACTGGAGGGAGAAATTCAAGCCTTCCTCATTGATGAAGACCAACTCCACACTTATGACGACCTCACCAAAGTCAACCCAGTGACCCCTACAACAGGTAACAACTGAGGCTATAAGGTCTCTTTGACCTTGTGACCTTAAATCACTGTCAGGATGTATTATTGGCTTGTTGCTTGGTGTATTTTTTACCTGTTATAGATTTGTAGTTAGTTCTATAAAGGTACCACTTTTATTTTGAAGGCATACATCTTGACATCCCTACCATAGCAATACAGTGAGTCGTGGATATATTGGCTCACCCTTTGTTCTTTATTTACAAACTGTAGCCAGTACGACCCAATGTTTTCCAGCCCATGTCACCTTGGATTGCATTTGCTGCATATTGTTTAACCAGGTTAAGATTAAATCTGCAGCGATGATAAAAAGTCAAATAGAAATGAATGCATGAATGACTGACGGCTATGCCACCAAACTGCTGCAGTGTAGACAATGAGAGGGAACCTTTAAACCACTTAGACTTATTATGCTGCATCTGTATGGATCTGGTTCTTTTATATTTTTAAAGACATTTAATAAAAGATTAACATGTTTGCTATTTTAATGCTGATTTCTTCTCTGATATTCTTTTTTTTCCTGTATAGTATCATTTGTAAAAGATTTGCTTGTCTTTTCCATGTTAATGCCTAATGATATTTACTATTTTCACTGGTAGTGCTGAAATGCCTCCAGGCCAGGTACAGGGTGAAGGTGTTCTACACCCATGCTGGCTGCACCTTAGTGGCCCTGAACCCCTTCCAGCCAATCCCAGACCTGTACACCCTGGATGTGATGAAGGAGTATCACTGCGCTCCTCAGCCACAGGTATTAACAGCTGTCCCTTCAGACCCCACATACATGACGTCTTATCCACCGCCAATCACAAAGTGGAATTTGTGCATTCATACAAACATCTCAGGACAATTATTGACAAAAAATGGCGCTCTGAAGCAAATTGTGAAGATGTGTGCAAAAGGGGTCACCAGCGTTTGTATTTTCTTAGGAAACTGTCCTACGAAACCATGAGGATTGTGTTTTATTGAGTCAATTCTGTCCTTCTCTTCAATGTCATGGTTTGGTAAGCTGCCTTTAAAGAGCAGAGACTCTCTAAAGGCCCAGATACACCGGCCCGAAATCGGCAGTAAATGGGAGTCGGGCCGAACATGAGCGTGGGCACGCCCTATTCGGAGTGGTGTGCGCCGCACCGTCGGGTCTTTTCTGCCGACCTGACGCCTTTTCTTGCCGATTCAACATGTGAATCGGCGTCGGGAACACCACCGGAAGTCGGACAAAGGGATAACACTGATTGGCTGTTCAGGTAGCGAATCAGTGCATGAGAAGCGTTAACGGAAGTGAGGGAGGTAAACAAATGATTTAAATTGGAAGATGGAACACACACGGACGGCTATTTCACCTCATCGGTTTATAGAGCTCCTGTTCGTTCATGTTTTCAATGGACGAGAGTGAAAATGGAAAGAAAAACGCTATTTGTTGTTTGTTTATATCACGGAGTCTGTTCTTCTTCTCTGTCTTCCGGTTGTTCCGGTTGTTGCCTCTTTTGAATGATGAATGCACACTACTGCCGCCTGCTGGTAAGGAGAGTTATTGCCACTCACGCATGCGCAGTTCATACGTGCTCGGCTCGGATTTGCGGTGTGTTCCAGTGCGCGAAGTCGGCAAATACGCAGGAGAGTCCGGCGACGCAACAGTCGGTGTCGGCGACTTCTCAGGTGACTGGCCGGTGTATCTGGGCCTTAACTCAGATCATAAAGTGGCCTAGCAGAAATAACATGAGATGGCTATTTCTTCCTTATGGTAAGGAGGACCACCAGCTATTTAAAAAATATTCTGTTAGTTGGTCAATTGATGATCTTGAATCTTGAATGACTGCAGAAGTGTTCTCTCAAGCCTAATCAAGCTGTTGTTAATGTGTGCTGTTTTCTTATATACGTTTAGATGGTAGCACAAGCAATCGTGTGGATAGTGAGGGTGGGGCTGCGAAGTGCGATAGGTGCGTTGTAAGAGTTTGTTTTTCCTCAAAAGGCCGTTTCCTGGACTTTCTGGATTAAATCGTTCCAAACGTGTCAGCAATAAGCAATAACTCATCCTTGTGTCTGATGTCTACCAACTTGGTAGAGTTTCACCACTTGATAAAATAATGAACATTGCTTTAATATTTTGAAATGTTTTATGCCAACAGGAGTTCAAACCACATATCTTTATAGTGGCAGAAGAAGCCTACAGAAACGTGCAGAACCAGCTGGAGCCGGTGAACCAGTCCTTGTTGGTCAGCGGAGAGAGCGGTGCAGGAAAGGTAAACCAACTCAGTTTGTTAAGCTTCAAGAATAAACACAACCTATAACATCAATCAGGGGTTCAAACTTTCAGAGTTTCTTTTACTCACAGTTCCACAGATTGGTCATTGGCCTGTTCAAAGATTGTAGACTAATCTGGTTTCAATATGTATTTGATTTAGTCATGCTTTGAAAATAATCACAGTTTATCTATCTGCAAAGAAAAATTAATTATTTTTATTTGTTGTTTTTTGCCCTGTAGAAGAATGTAAAGGCATTTTGGATGTGTTCATCTGATCTAATTGAAATCTATCAAAGTAAATGATTTTCAAACCAGTGAATGCTCTGAATTCACACAATGCTCCACTGGAGTGACGTGTTACCTTTACAACACCCCTAGTGATTGGTTGTTTTCAATAAACAGAAGTGTTGCTGGCTAAAGCATCTGAAATGTGAGATTCTCTTTTCTCTCACAGTTTCCTGTTTAAAAAAAAAACACCTTTCTGCTCAAGGTTTTGAATACATTTATAACAATAATAATTCCAAAGCATGAACAAATATGTAACATCTAATGACAATTGTTCATTATTCTTCCCATTTACTGATTAAACATTAGTTGGGACTGTAGAGGCTAGGCCAACGCTTTAAGACTCTGAGGATCCGCTTTGTGGGTGTAATTGACGCACACAAGATTGCTGCCGAATAAAGGTCAGAAACCAAGTTTCCAGTTTGAAACAGTCCATTTATTTCCATTTTACTGGTTTCCATTTTACTTGCTTCTTTCCATATTCACCACACGATATTACCGTTTACACAATACCTTTGCTGTGTGTGTGTGTGTGTGTGTGTGTGTGTGTGTGTGTGTGTGTGTGTGTGTGTGTGTGTGTGTGTGTGTGTGTGTGTGTGTGTGTGTGTGTGTGTGTGTGTGTGTGTGTGTGTGTGTGTGTGTGTGTGTGTGTGTGTGTGTGTGTGTGTGTGTGTGTGTGTGTGTGTGTGTGTGTGTGTGTGTGTGTGTGGTAAAAAAACTGTATGGCCTTCTGGCGGAACCTCTCACCACCAAACATAGGTTCCTACCTTTATACCCACAGATGTTAATTGGCTCCTACACACCGGCCCCTAATTGATAGTACAGGTATCAATTGAAAACAATTAAGGAGCCAAATGTGAAAATCATTTTTCAATACATAGAAATGCACGTCCTACACTTCCTGTACTAAACATAGTAAATGCTATGCCTATGCTGCTGACCGTAGCGTATTATAGCCGATTCGGCTTCCAAGAGATCTTTAGGTGTCAAGATGTGACTCTCCGGGTTGACTCTGGGTTCCAGTCTTTTCACTTGACCAGCTTGTGCAGAGGGATTCAAATCCTTTCTTTTACGACTCAACTCCAACAGAATTGTCTTCAGCCTGAGAAACCAGGCCACCGACACTTTGAGCTTTTTCCAGTCTGAGAAGTAAGTCATGAGCTGGTCTGTTGCATCAAGTGATTCATTGACTATGATATTAACCGAGGTATCTTTTCTGACTTCTGGGTCAATCAAATCCAATATGATATCACCGCCATAATATGTAGGCCATTCCTCTTCAGATTTGACAAGAAACGTGGGACCCTCAAGCCAACTGCGGCTCTTCAGAAAGTCAGGGATCTTCATTCCTCTGGATGCAGCATCAGCTGGGTTGCCTTTGGTTCCTACATGCTTCCATTGACATGGTGTTGAAGCCTCTCTTATGGTTGTGATCCTATTTGCCACAAATGTGTGGAAACGCTTGTCCTCGTTGTTAATGTACTTCAGAACTGAAGTACTGTCTGTCCAAAACACAGACTCATCCAAATGAAGTTGAAGCTCTGATTTTAACATCATATCCACTCTGGCAGCCAGAACAACAGCTGTTAGTTCCAGTCGTGGAATGGTCACCATTTTTATGGGTGTAACTCTAGCCTTTCCTAATAGGAAAGCAACATGAACATTGCCTTTGCAGTTCAATAGCCTGATGTAAGTTACAGTCCCGTAGCCATTTTCACTGGCATCAGCAAAGTGATGTAGTTGAGAGTGTATGGGTTCACCGAAGTCCTTTGGCTTCATACATCTGTCCACTTTGAGTGATGCCAACAACTTAATGTCCTCCAACCACTGTCTCCACTGTTGTACGATATCTGGTGGCATGGCATCATCCCATCCACAGCTTCTCCTGCAAAGCTCTTGTTGCATTATCTTGGCTGGCAAAGTGACTGGTGCCAAAATACCCAAAGGATCGTACACCGAGCTTGTTGTGGATAGCATGCCACGTCTGGTTAGAGCCTGCTGTTTCACTTCCATCTTGAACTTAAAGGAATCTGACTCGACGCACCAGAGTAGTCCCAAAGCTCTCTCAAGAGGAAGATTGTCTCTATCCAGATCCAGGTCTTTTAGCTCTTTAGCCTTCTGGTCTTCCGAGATTGTCTGCAAAACTGCCCGACTATTGCTGATCCATTTTTCCTGCACAAAACCTCCTCTTTTACAGAGAGCATTAAGATCTTCAACCATTTGTATTGCTGCCTTCTCGGAGCCCAAACCCATCAAACAGTCATCCACAAAGAAATTTCGCTTAACCGCTTCAACAGTCTCAGCAGAAAAGTCAGACTTGTTGTCGTCAGCAGTTTTCTTTAGCGCATAGCTAGCGCAACTGGGAGAAGAGACAGCCCCAAACAGATGCACCGTCATTCTGTATTCCTGGATCTCTCTGGTGAAGTCTCCCTCTGGCCACCAGAGAAAACGAAGGAAATCTCGGTCTTCTTCTGTGACTTTGACCTGGTGAAACATAGCCCGTATGTCGCCCATGAATGCCACAGGTTCCTGCCTGAAACGAGTGAGAACTCCAAGTAGTGAACTGGTGAGATTGGGACCTTGATAAAGTACATCGTTTAATGATGTTCCTTTTTAAATGTGGCACCACAATCAAATACCACTCGGAGAGAACCTTTTCGTGGATGGTAAACACTGTGGTGTGAGATGTACCATCATTTTCCACTGACACAGTGCTGCTGTGTTGGTACCTGTTCAGCATAACCCTTTTCAATCACTCCATTCAGAAAGCTGGCATATTCCTTATGCAACATTGGGTTACTCACAAATCTTTTCATCAATCCAAGTAGCCTTTGCTTTGCTACTGCAAAGTTGTTTGGAAGAAGGACGTCAGGTGTCTTAAGCGGCAACTTCAGGCTGTACCTATTGTCCTGTAATATTGCAGATGTATTCATGATTTCCATACATTTTTGGTCTTCCCTTAACATCTCTTTTTCCTCTGAGGGCTTTTCATTAAAGTCATGATTATACTGACTGCTAAGCATGAGCTCCAATTTGGACATAGAAATCCTATTCACCACAACAGAAGAAAGCTCCATGTCAACATCGCTGCCATTGCTGCTTCCATGTAAAGGACCATTGATGACCCATCCCAACACTGTTCTTATAGCGTATGGGCCATTTCCACAACTGTTGACAATTTCCCAAGGTTCCAATATCTTGGGAGCGTTGGTTCCAATCAACATGTCAACATTGGCATTTATGCTGGTGGTATGAACTTTTGACAAATGATTCCACCTCTTCACATCTGCGGCTGTAGCAATGTTTTCTTTGGTTACTGGCATTTGCTTCTGTGTGAGGACTTCTGGAAGAGGATAACATTTATTTTCCTCAAGACCAGATACCTCCATCCCAAATAAGGAGTAAGCTGGAACGACCTTTTTCTGTCCCATAGTCTTCAAAAGAAAATTAGTTATTTTTCCTCTTTTTCCTGTGATGTTTAATCTGTGCATGAGATCTTCTGAGCAGAATGTGGCTGTGCTTCCAGGATCTAAAAATGCATAGGTCTGTATAATCTCACTTCCCTTTGTGGATTTGACCTGCACTGGAATAATTGAAAGAATGCAGCCATCATTTCCGGCCACAGTACGTCCACATGTCTGAGGGGGGGTTTGTGATTTAGAGGTTTGTCCCAATTCCACATTAGATGTATTTATGTGGAGCGCAGTAGGATGTTGCTTTTCACAAACCTCACAGATCAAGCGTTGTTTATAGTCCCGGCTTATGTGTCCAATACACAAGCATCCAAAGCAAATTCCTTTCTCCTTTTTAGAAATTGAATTTTGTCTCTGTGCTTCCTTTTGCTGAACTGCTTACATCTGTCCAAAACGTGAGTGTTGTGATCACAACAATGACACACCAAGCTCTCTGTGGTTTTGAGTTATTTCTCATTTTAATTCCGACCACACTCATTGTGAATACTGTAGCGGCAAAACTACTTCCTTTCATTCTGTTCTTTGATTGTGGCTGAAGCATGTTGGAAGATTTTATAGCAACTGATTTATGTCCTGAATCCTCGATGTCTCCAAAGATCGGATCAGAAAGGACTCGTACATGTCTCTCAATGAATTTGACCAAGTCAATGAAATGAGCTCTGTTGTTTGAGGCTTCCATGATGTTATGAGCTTCGTTTCTCCATTTTTCCCTTAGTTTGTATGGCAACTTGAAGACAACCATTTTCATATTGGAGGGCATATCCAACTCCTGCATGTACTGAAGTTCTTCCATCACATTAGCACATCCACGCAGAAATAAAGCATAGGCTTGTAGTGCTTTCATGTCTTCTGCCTTTGTTATTGTTGGCCAAGCTAGAGCCTTTCCTATGTAAGCAGCAGCGATATTGCACTCCTTCCCAAAATGTTCTTGCAAAAGACCCTTTGCCACAATGTAGCCACGTTCTGGAGCCATATGCTGGCAGGTACGAACCAGTTCCTGTGGCTGTCCTTTTGTGAACTGTTCTAAATAGTACAAGCAGTCGGCTTTGCTGGCTTTGTTTTCCACTCCTTGTTCAAATGCTTTAATGAAAGCCTTGTACTGAAACAGGTCTCCATCAAATATAGGAATGTCTCTTGCTGGTAGAGACAGTAAACGTTGCTGGTGAACCAGTGCAGCTGTTATTTCATTTTGCTTTTGCATTATTGTGAATAAACCTTCAGGTGGAATTCGATTGATTTGCTGATGGTAATTTTCCTGTTGACTTTCCCATGCAGTTGATTCACCAGTTATCAACCCATGTGATGTTCCCAGATAATGTTGATTTTGTACATAAGCATCTTCCTTAAATGCAAACTGCCTTTCAGCTTGCTTTGGTTCCATGTCCATCTTTGTTGGTTTGCTGGAGGATATTTTCCATGATGTGGAATCATACTCCTTTGCCAGGGGGTTAAGTATGTTTAACGATGCCAGTTTCCTTTTTTCCTTTTCCAGGTATGAGTTCATTCCATTTGTTGGTGCAAGAGAGGAACGTCGTGAATGTGAACCCTGTAAAACTGCTAGCCTAGCACTAGATACAGCTAGCTCAGTTTCCAAATCAAGCTGTTCCTTTCTCCGCTTTAATTGTAGCTCCTGTTCCTCCAGTGCATGCCTCTCAGTTAAACCTGCCATGCGAGCAACAATTGAAGCCCTTTCTGCTGCTGCTATAATTTGTGCAGATGAAGTTGTACTTGACTTTGTACTGCTGTCACTTTTGTTTGAACATTTACCAACATTAGAAACACTGTCATCAGGATTGATTTCATAATTATTATCACCAGTACCTTTTGGTTTGACCAACCCAGACCTTGATTTGGACAATAAATTCATAATTGAACATCATTTTAGCTTTAAACCATGTTTCATGTCTTTCCCTTTCATCATGTGGCAATAAACCCATTAAAGTGTCATGCATAGACCTGGCTTCAAGACACAATTCAATATAACCATCAAGAGCATTTTGAACCTTAACATGTTCACCATTTAACATCAAATCTTTTATATTTGTTCTTAATTTGCTAGCTTTATTTAGCTTAGCCTTTCTGCCATTTTGCAACCTCTCAAGTTTTTCCGCAAGTGCTTTGGCAGAGAGTTTACCCGCTTAGTGCTTTGCGCATCACTACAGCTGGCCACGCTATCCAGCTTGCCAGAAACTGACGCGCTGTCAGCTGCTGTCACGTCCGCAGCGCGCTCCTCCGAATAAAGGTCAGAAACCAAGTTTCCAGTTTGAAACAGTCCATTTATTTCCATTTTACTTGCTTCTTTCCATATTCACCACACGATATTACCGTTTACACAATACCTTTGCTTTGCGTGTGTGTGTGTGTGTGTGTGTGTGTGTGTGTGTGTGTGTGTGTGTGTGTGTGTGTGTGTGTGTGTGTGTGTGTGTGTGTGTGTGTGTGTGTGTGTGTGTGTGTGTGTGTGTGTGTGTGTGTGTGTGTGTGTGTGTGTGTGTGTGTGTGTGTGTGTGTGTGTGTGTGTGTGTGTGTGTGTGTGTGTGTGTGTGTGTGTGTGTGTGTGTGTGTGTGTGTGTGTGTGTGTGTGTGTGTGTGTGTGTGTGTGTGTGTGTGTGTGGTCAAAAACTGTATGGCCTTCCGGCGGAACCTCTCACCACCAAACATAGGTTCCTACCTTTATACCCACAGATGTTAATTGGCTCCTACAGGGACATTGGAAACAAATATTTGAGAACGCTGCTGCTCGAGTCCTCACTAACACTAAGAAAGTGGATCACATCACTCCTGTTCTGAAGTCTTTACACTGGCTTCCTGTGTGTCAAAGAATAGATTTCAAAATACTGCTGCTGGTTTATAAAGCACTGAATGGTTTAGGCCCAAAATACATGTCTGACCTCCTGCTAAATTATGAACCATCCAGATCTCTCAGGTCTTCAGGGACTGGTCAGCCTTCTGTCCCCAGAGTCAGAACTAAACATGGCAAAGCAGCATTCAGTTCTTATGCTCCAAATATCTGGAACAAACTCCCAGAAACCTGCAGGTCCGCTGCAACTCTGACTACTTTTAAATCCAGGCTGAAGACTTTTCTTTTTGTCGCTGCTTTTAATTGAACTATTCATATCTTACACTGCACTGTAACTTTTATCCATGTATTTTTTCTTTTAATGTTTACTTTATTATCTTTTCTTTTTAATGACTGTTTCTAAATGCCATTTTCTTAATGTCTTTCATTTTTGTAAAGCACTTTGAATTGCCGTGTTGCAAGGTGCTATATAAATAAACTTGCCTTGCCTTACAAATCTAAAATGTAGATATATGTCCTTGAACAGCAATCAGCTAAATAAGATAAGATGGACTTTTATTAATCCCTCATGGGGAATTTGTTTCTCTGCATTTGACCCATCCTAGTGTTTAGGAGCAGTGTGCTGCCATGAAATGAAGGCTATGTTTGTCAACAAACAATTTCAAGATGACACAGTGGTCCATTGGAACAAGCGATGGACATTTTAACCAGTCTAGTGATTAATTGAAGGAAAATAATTACTAGCAGAAGCCTTCTTCCGAAGTGATGGCAGTCATTTGAATCAAAGTATCAGTAGAAACAATCTAAGTGGATCTGCGATTTGTTTCTTTATAGACATGGACGTCTCGTTGCCTGATGAAATATTATGCCACTGTGGCTGCCGCCTCCTCTGTGCTGAACAGTCAGGACACAGTGGAGAGGATAGAGAGGAGGGTGCTGGACTCCAACCCCATCATGGAGGCTTTTGGTGAGTGATCTCTGGTGTCACATTAAAGGAAAATATATATTCTTTTAACTTGAACCCTTTTTACCCATGTTTTTGTGTCCAAGTGAGTAATGGGCCACAACAGTTTTTTTTAAATTGGACCAGTTTTGAGCTTGAGCACTTCGGCCTGGTGCCACTATTTCTCTGTAATGTTGTCAGATACTTATAATAACAATCTGGGTCAGTAGCAAAAACAAACACTTCAGTTGACTTACAATGGAATTGCAGCCCACTTCTGGACCAATTTCATAAATTGTTGTTCCCATTAGTCATTTTTAGACAAAAAAACAGGGGATAAAATGGTGAGGGGTCAGAAATGTAACTCTTAATGTGAAAATAACCACACTTTTCCCTTGCTGTAGGCAATGCCTGTACTCTGAGGAACAACAACAGCAGTCGCTTTGGAAAGTACATCCAGCTCCAGTTAGACAGGTGCTCACAACTGACCATGCTGCACTTTGTTTTTCATCATGTGAGATAGCATTGGTTCAGGTTTAATCTTTCCAACTTTTTATTTTGTATATGAAGGCGTCAGCTGTTAGTGGGGGCGTCTGTACAAACGTACTTGCTGGAGAAGACCAGGGTGGCCTGCCAACCGGTTAATGAGAGGAACTTCCACATCTTCTATCAGGTGAGTTAACAGGGCTTCACTTGATTATTTAATGTTAACACAATGTATCATAGAATTAAATGCAAAGAGCTTATTGTTTTCCAGATGCTGAAGGGGGCCACAGATGAGCAGAGGAAGGAGTGGAAGATGTTATGTGGCAAACATTTTGTGTGGCTGCCAAATTCAGAAAAAATAGTCAAGGGTTGGTCTTTGCATATGTTTTCATTATGTTTTTTTCTTTTTATTCTTTATGTTTAGTGATTCTTACAACAAACTTTTCTTCACGTTATTTTTTATAGAGGATTCCTTTCAGGAGACTGTCGAGGCAATGGTTCATCTGGGCATCAAAGCAGAGAGGCAGAGGCAGTTATTCAGGGTAAGGGACTCTCAAAGGAAACACTTATTGGCTAGTTAATAATACACTTTAATGTATTTCTAAGTAGATAAAGGACATTTTCAATGTTAAATGAATGTGGGGTGTTTGTTAACACTTATAACCATCAAATGAACACATATTTATATTATTATTTCTGCAAACAACTACATTGTGGTGTGGTTGAATACACACAATGTATTCATTGTTTATAAACTGCTTATGCATGCTAAATGTGGGGCTAAAGTACAGTGCTATATCATCATCTTTTTCAGTTACATTTTTTAAATGTTATTTTTTTCTTTGTAATATAGTTTAATTTCTCTTTAATGCATTACAGATACTATCAGGGATTCTGCAGTTGGGGAATCTGAATTTCTCTTCAATGGATGAATCACAGCCTTGTGACCTAGATGAGCAATCTAAAGGTATTGAAAATGATTTTGTTTGAGGTATCTTCTTGTTCTTTTCCAGTTATTATGTGCTTAAAATGTCCACTGTCTAAAAATCTTAGGCTGACATAAATATAGTATGATGCTCAAGGGATTTCTTTTTAAAGGAAAGGTCTGGGACCTAAGAACAGGTGAAAAGTTCTGCCAGGAAATTATTTCAAATTTCCTAAAATGAGTATTACAACAACAATCCCTCCTCTCCCCCCTGCTCCTCTTTGAGGCAGAAGCAAAGACTAGTTTTAGCTCTCAACAAGTTTTAAAAGTGTATCTTACCTTTTTTCACCTAGTTAATTTTTTTTACTAATCACTACCCCCTCAAATGAAAATATGTGTTTCCATAAATGGTGACCAAACCGTTTGAGACCCACTGAGAACTTAGACTAAGTTAACTATCTAAACACTCAGAGTCCTTTACCTCAGGGGTTCCCAACCTTTATTGTGCCAAGGACCGGCAGATACATTAAAAAAAATGTGCGGACCGGTTGTCAATTTTAGCTGATTTTAATATTTACTTACCAGCAGGTGGCAACAGAGGCTAATTGTATTTAACAGCCTGAAGAAATACCAATATGCATCCAAAACATATTAATAACGTTTAAAACCAGGATACAATTAAAACAAAAAATTAGGACCGCTTTACAAATATTCATATAATATAGCCTAATATAGGTGGCAACAGTGGCTAATTGTATGTAACAGCCTGAACAAATAATAGAACAATATGCATCCAAAACGTATTAACAATGTTTAAAACCAGGATACAATTAAAACAAATTAGGACCACTGTACACATATTGATATAACTGAAATGTCAGGGAGACCCCTGGGCTTGTTTGCCAGCCATAATAACGTCATACCGGGGCGTTCGTTCCGGTGCACTCCGACAGTATTTAGCACTACATCGAGATTAAGACTAAACTAACTTCTTTTGGGAACACCCACATACCTATGGAGTTGGCCAGATGTGTGTAAATTACTGTTCGTGGTAATTTGAAAACAAATGCCGTTGTTGGACACACACAAACACACCGAACATACACACACACACATCATGCGCCTTTGTGACCGGACATTTCCTTCATACAACGATTTATAGGGCGGCTGTTAATATACCTGGGCGGCCCGCCCAAGTATAGTCTGTGTGGGAAACCCTAGTTTTACAGATGTGGAAATGAGAACGATTGAACTGGAAAGCCCTGTTTACCTGTTCTTAAGTCATAAACACATTTTAGATCAGACTTAGTAAATGAAACAATATAGTTTATATTCTTCTCCAGCCTCTCATTGCTTCTTTAGACTATAACTCTGAACAAACCAGAATCGATATAGAAAATATGAAGCAACCAGTCTGCCTTCCACTCCTGCTCTTTTTCAGACTTCTTGCAGAGGGCTGCTGATCTGCTGTGTGTCCCCTCTGAGGAGCTTCTCATGAGTCTGAGAGTGAGGACGCTGAAGGCGGGGAAGCAGAGCGTCCTCAAGCCCTGCTGCCGGACCGAGTGCAGCATGAGGAGAGACTGCCTGGCCAAGGTCATCTACGCACAGTAAGAATGACTCTGACATCAGATAACACAGCAATGTTTCAAAGGACTGGTCATGCAGGAACTTGTTTTTGTCCTGGAGCACTCCTCGTTTCCACCAAACACTCAAATGTGAAACCATCATGCCCTGTTGTTTACAATAAACAGTGAGGAAGATGCATCTGTTAATCACTCTTTATATTGATAGGGATTTCTATGCTTTGGAGAAAGAGTATGAGATTGTCTCTTTTTTACCAACAGGTTATTTGAATGGCTGGTTACATTCATCAACAACAGCATATGTGCAGACAAATCCACATGGTGCAACTTTATAGGTAAAAGCCTTATCGTCTCGTACTTTATTGAATATAAATACATTTATTTGTAAATGTTAATACCCAGTTTCTATTCATAAAATCACAAATGCCTCCCCTCTCTGTGATCTCCAGGAGTTCTAGATGTCTACGGGTTTGAGTGTTTCCAGATCAATAACCTGGAGCAGCTGTGCATCAACTACGCCAATGAGAAGCTGCAGCAGCACTTTGTGGCTCATTATCTCAGAGCTCAGCAGGTACAGATTTCAGTTTTCCTTTTCATGCACCTGATCTCAGGAGGTCCGTAGTTTCACTGCCCTTTAGGTGCAGGCCTCAGACATTCAGGAGGCTTCTCCAGTCATTATGAAGTCTCTGTAAATAGAAACACTTGTTTTACCTTGCATCATGTGAAAACATCTTTGTGTATTTTGTGCTTCTCTTCTTCTCCCAGGAGGAATACGTGTCTGAGGGGTTGGAGTGGTCCTTTGTCAAATATCAAGACAACCAGAGCTGTCTGGATCTTCTGGAGGGAAGTCCTGTCAGTGTGTTTTCTCTTCTGAACGAGGTAAGCCGTTTTTAAAAAAACAACAAAAAAACAACATATTTTCTGTTGAACTATCACAGTTTTCAACAGAACAGCTTGCATAACCCCCACACTTAACAGCTAAAAAGACAGCACACAATTATAATGGTAAAAAAAACCAAAATAAATTAATACAAATAAAAACTAACTTTAAAAAACATAAAAAGACACAGTTTAGAATAAAACAAGTCATTACTCTGCTTCTTAAATCACCAAGTTTTTTACTTTACAGAATTTCATTTAAATCATTATCTAGAAAGAAGGATGGCTGGAAATTATCTTACTAGTTTTTATGGATTTACTCTTTCACATTAAAGCCAATGTCATTTGTTTTTAATAGAATGAAATACAAGTAACATCCTTTAGCTCTTTAAACCTTTGTTTCAGTGCAGTCATTTTCTGGACTGCACTTTCTTTTTGTCTCATTAAATATATGTATCTTAAGTAAGTACGTAACGTTAGTAAGATTTGATTTATATATAATCTTTCTAAAACAAAGTTACAAAGTGCTTTCACAGGTAAAAACAAAGGCAGTGAGTAGTGTGGAATAGTAAGTAAGTAGGTTGACTATGTAATATGTAACTTTTTTAATTCTGCTACAGGAGAGTCGTCTTAATCGTGCCTCAGACGCAAAGACAATGAAGGTGCGTCTGGAGAAGGAACTCAGCAATAATGCCAACATCAGCTGGGACAAGTTCAGCAAACAGCCGCACTTCACTGTGGCCCATTACGCTGGCCAAGTCGCCTACCAGATACAGGGGATGGTGGAGAAAAACAAGGTGTGTACAAAAACAAACAAAAATTGAAATAGGGTTTGGAAAGTTGACCACAGATCCCATCCATATGCCTGTCACGATAATGAATTTTGTTGGACGATACCCATATGCCTGTCACGATAATGAATTTTGTTGGACGATACCCATATGCCTGTCACGATAATGAATTTTGTTGGACGATACATTTTCCCGGAAATTGTTGCGATAAACGATAATATTGTCGGCACTGTTGTAAGACCATTTTAGACCGCTGGCATAATGATAATAATAATTAAAGTACATCCTTTCAAACATAACTTTTTATAGAACAAGCAACATTGCAAATGAAATGTGAAATAATATTAAAATATATAAATTATATATAATAAATAAATACAATTTAAAAAAAAATAATTAAATCACACACAACCAAAATAATAAATTAAATAGACTCAGGCTGGAAAACAGAGCGCTCTCTATCTATATATATATATATATATATATATATATATATATATATTAGGGCTGTCAAGTTAACGCGTTAATAACGCAAACATTTTTTAACGCCACTAATTATTTTAACGTGCGATTAACGCATGTGTATTTGTCCTCGGCCCGCCCCGTAGTTTCAGAGCCCAAAGGCTTGACGTTGTTGTTGTTGTTGTTGTTACTTGGCTGGTGGGAGATTCTAGCGAGAGATATGGATACAAAAAAAGGTGTTTTAAACTAACTGCAGGCAGTTTGCTTTTCAGCCCAACGGTATACTTTTTTTCTCAGACGCGGAGGGATACTGACTTGTTGTGAAAAGTAACTTACAATTCTACCCATGGTATACGCTCAGTATATCACGGCTAAGAACCAATCAGATTGCTTGATTTGACGTTTTATAAATATATATATATATATATATAAATAAATATATAAGCACAAATTGTCTCGAAAGCAAAACCACAGTCAAGTGTACAGTCCACTGTCCATACAAAGACCCAGACGCCTCAACAGGCCATATCCAAATCTGTAATTCAAAGATTTCGAGCAAGGAACACCAACATGTTTGCATTTTCGGGCAAAAGTATCTTTGATTGTAAACTGTCGGGAAGGTGGGGGCTCTCCATCTCCAGCTGCCGTGTTTGCTCCCAGCTGGGAAAACGGAATGGGGTGGTTGTGTGTTTCAGGTGCAGTTTAAGGTTGGTCGTATTGCTAGCTTTTGTTGCTACCTTTTTAAAACAAATGCGACATAACGGGTCATTCAAGTCCGTAGGTTCGCCTCGTTGATTTGGCTTAAAGGTCCCATGTCATGCTTTTCCGGTTATTACCCGTCCCTTTGTGTGTTATGAAGGTTTTTATTAGGGATGTCCCGATCACCTTTTTTTGCTCCCGATCCGATTCCGATCATTTGATTTTGTCAATTTGCCTATACCGATTTTTCCCGATCCGATCTTTATGCAATGCATTAAGAGAAAAAAAAGAAAAAAAGCATTCAAGTTGTCCCTTAAGGTTATTTTTTTAAATTTAAATTGGATATTCTATCCAACATGGATATAGCTTGTTTTTTTCACACCAGCATTGGATCAGTTCAGTTGTGCAGCATTGGATCAAAACAAAATCAAGCTTGTCAGTACTCGTTAGCTTACTGCTACAATTAGACACTGCGCCCTGCCCACTCTGTTGCCAGATTTGAGAGAAATAAGCAACCAGGTCTATGAAAACAAGCCCCAAAGAAGCAACACATACATGATGTTGTGTAATTTGAAACCAAAACTAAGGCCTCAGGATGACTTTAAGACTTGAACATGGTCATTTTTGTTTTGTAACATTGAATACAAAATAAAAAAAAGTATTTATTTAAAAAAAAAAAAAAAAATCCCGATCCCCGATTTTTTTCTTCCGATCTTTTGAAAATCACGTGATCGGCTCCGATCCCCGATCACGTGATCGGATCGGGACATCTCTAGTTTTTATGAATGTAAACGGTCTGCACTCTGCAGAGTCAAAAACCCTCAAAGTACAACCTGTAGCAAGTAAAACTCTAACACAGAAAATACCTGTCTATGCTGCCCCAGAACGCCTCGTTGGAGATTTGTCTTTTTCCATTGTTTGCTTCCTGGGTTCTGTGACGTGTGAACACTTGGCCCAAATGGAGCACCTCACACACCAGGATCCCTTGGCTAACTAACAGGGAGTCCCCATTGACGTGCATAGAGCTCCCTGAACGCTGGTATGCTGGTAATAGACGAGTTGGGATCGTGGAGAAATGCTCTCCGCAGACCCATTCTCAAAGCGTTATAAACCTTTTACTTACACAATGTCAAGCCACACTTATTGTTTTTACTTCGGCTGTGAGTGTTTGTGTGTGCTCAGGATGAGTTTAGCTTGTTCTCGCTGTATCGCCAACCCGAAACCTGTCCGCTCCTCGCAGCAACGAGCCTCGCAACGTCCAGACCAACGTCCCGACCAATCAGAGCACACTGGGCTCACAGGCAGGAGCTCCAACAAGCCGTTTAGGACAGAGTGGTGAATACACATACTATACAGAGATGCTGTATGAGACCAGTGTGAGAAAAAGTTTTTAGAGAGTACTTGTCCATGGACAAGTGAGTTTGGCAATTTACTTGTCCGAATACATTTTTCACTTGTCAATCTTCTTCTTCTCCATCGTATTTTACATTTTCCCACGGTTTTACGACACCGCTAACGTAAGTGAGCGGTGAGATTTTACTGCATCACACATAGGGTTGGGTATCGTTTGGATTTGAACGATTCCGGTTCTGCTTTTCGATTCCAGTCATTTTCGGTTCTCGATTCCGGTTCTTTGAGAGGGTAAAAATAAGTCCCATGAAAAACTGGGAGAAAAATATATTTATGAAAACATTAAGTCAAATCTGTATTCCTATTTACAAATCACTTCATACTGTTTAATCTATTACGGTTATTGAATACAATTATATAAAAATAATCTCTGCATTGTTTATTTAGTTTTAAGTGGTGCAGTTTGAGAATGTACAATTGGCCCAGTCTCCTCTGATGTTACACTGCAACCTGCCTGTGAGACAGAGTCCAACCACACATGTTCAACGCATAGGCCTAATAATAATAATAATACATTATATTTATAGCCTAAGGCCTAGCGCTTTTCTACAACTCAAAGACGCTCGCACGCTTACACATGTCCTGCAATACACATGCTGCAGCTGCCCAGCTGCTCACTGTTTGTAAAAGTAAATAAATAGTATTTTCATTTCAATAATGTACTTTCTATACCCTGCTTCATAAACAATACTGACATCCCTGTGCTCCTCCGAGTCTGGGGGTCCGGGGATGTGAGGAAAGCGCTAGGACACAGGGAGGCTGCTACACTTCATAAATGAAATGGCGGTCAATATTAACAACACAGGAGCTAAAACGCTTAATAACCTTCATTACGCGTTAAAGAAAGAACATAAGAAAGTTTGACAAAGATGAGGCTGTTAAACGGGCAGCAGATCCGCTGTGTGTAGAAAGAGAGAGAGAGAGAGAGAGACGTTGAGCCGCACCGTGCAGCGATCAGCTGATACGGAGCATAGAGAGAGAGAGAGCTGCGGTCCGCGGGGCTCGGCCTCCTGTCCTCACAACTCTTATCAATCCCGGGACCGGACAATTGTTATTTCTTGTTCCTACTCGGAACCGAGTTTTGCTTCCCAACTCTGCCACTGTGCTACACTTCCCGCCCCGCCCCCGTCTAACTGTACAGAAAGCGGCGAGATGCATTTCCTTAGGAATCGACAAGCAGAACCGAAACTAACATTTCTAAACTAACAATGGTGGACACGTACAATTTGCGAATGAGTTCTGCCTTTTGTAAACTGAATTTATCAATAATTTTTCAATAAATCAGGGCGAAAAACGTCACTTGTCCGCCGGACAAGTCAATTGAAAGATCTACTTGTCCGATATTGTAAATAACACGTCCCGGACGGTGGGACGTGTACTTTTTCGCACACTGGAGACACCAATGTGATTTTAGAAAATTGCACAATTTAAATCTATTCTAGTAGACCTCAACAATGGAAATATGATCAGTAGAAATGGCCATGACAATCCAAAATATTCCCACACCTGAGATGTGGTATTAGGTTTTGCAACCAATTCCATTTAACTTCAAATTCCCCTCGAGTAAGTCACACGTTGTCTCCTGCTTGTCTCTATATTATTCATTTGGCTGCACTGCTGCACGCAGAGTGTCCTGACCTGGCTGTGTGTGAGCCCCGCCCCTCACAAGAATGCTTGGCCGGCAGACACAGCGCCCCTGGCTAAAATGCTGGTCACATCCTTATGTAAACAAACACGCATGTAAACGGCAATTTATCGAGGTCAGAAAAGTTATCGAGCTCATTTTTATTTATCGTACGATAAGTCAATGAATTGCTTATCGCGACAGGCCTACCCATCCATTCATCTTCTGCTGGATTCTGTGTTTTAGGACCCGGTGCCACCAGAGCTCATCAAACTGCTGCAGAAGTCTGAAAACTCTCTGCTTCACCACATCTTCACCGACAAGGAAACTGAGATTCCTGCCAGCAAGGGGCTCAGTAAAGTCACTGTGGTCTCCAAGTTCAAGGTGGGAGCCAATTAAAGCTTTTATTACAATGGCTGTTTAGCTTGACAGTAGAGCTCCCTCTGGGAGGGTGTTGTCATGGCACTGATGCCTTTAATGTCTCATGGTAGAACTCTCTGGAGAGCCTGATGAGGATCCTCCACACCACAACTCCTCACTACACTCGCTGCATCAAACCCAACCCTGACTGCAAGCCGCTGACCTTCAAAAAGGAGGAGGTACACCATGGCAACAATCCGAGGCAATGCTTTGCACTTTCACACGAGATACCTGTTCTAATGGATGTTCTCTGTCTGCTTTCAGGTCATCATGCAGCTGGAAGCCTGTGGGATTGTGGAGACTATTCATATAAGTGCTGCTGGCTTTCCAATAAGGTGACCTTTGTTCATTTTTTAACTATCTAAAAGGCACAGTTTACCCCTAATCAATAATACATATTTTTTATCTTAGCTATTTATAAATCTAGTGTGTTTTGATTGGAGTTGCTGAGTGTTGGAGATATCGACCGTACTGCAACTGTGTGAGCGTACTCCCCTTGTCCATGAGGAGATGCCGGTTTCCTTCTGTACGGTGATAAGGTAGTTAGTTTTTCTGGGACAGACAACTGAATTAGCAGCGCCACAACAATGGCCAACATTTTGAAATTGGGAAACATTTTTCCAGGGAAAGTGTAAATAAAAGTTACAGTAGATCGCCTTCAGTCAGTTTTCTAATCTGTCGAAAATATGTACAACCTTCTGATTTCTCCATCATTATTTAATAAAATTGGTCAATGACACGTTTTTTCTTCTCTGGGGTGTCATTTGGTATAAAGAAAATAGTCCCCACATAAAACTGCTCACAACAAGGTCTCCTTCTGGAAAAAGACATTGCTGTTGATATTTCCAACACTCGTCAACTCTCATTAAAACAAACTATACTCATAAATAGCTCTACAGGTAAGAGGACAAATATTTGTGTTTGATAATGTATTGCTTCGTTTTTCTTGGATTTTTGTTGACTTGTGATTTCTGTTCTACAGAATTCCTTTCAAAGGTTTCATGCAACGTTATGGACTGATTGCGAAATATTCACATGTCAAGTCAGGCATCCATTCTGTTGGTAAGTACAGTTCGTTGTGGGATCAATTCCAGCTCAAATTCTGCATGTTAACTGTGGACAAAGAGTGAATGTATTTCCTCTCCTTAGGTCTACTGATTTATTGTCCTTTTCCTTCGTTAGACCTCTTAGTAAATGAGACCCTCAGTTCTCTACTCTCCTGGGGACTTTCCTATTTGGTGTATAACAAGGGAACTATCTAACAAAATAAGCAACTTCTTCTGAACTCTCCAGGTAAATGCTTGCCCCTCTGAATGCCAGAGCTCGCTTTGCATGTTGCTTCTTGTTTCTGTACTGATTCCTGATCAGTGGCTGCTTTTTGCAGGGATTACAATGTTTTTCTGTCCGGCTCTTTGTTCCAAACTGGAATATTTCAACAACTATTGGATGGATTGCTTTCATGATCCTCAAAGGATTTATCATTTTTTTGTTTTTGCACCACCATGATGTGGACACCTGAGAATTTTAGTCAAATGTTTAAACGCTTTTGGATAGCCATACAATTAGGTGCAAAATTCATGTTCTCCTCAGGATCATTTACAAAAACTCTGGTGATCCCCTGGTTTTACCTACCT
Source organism: Notothenia rossii (assembly GCF_949606895.1). Taxonomy (NCBI): domain Eukaryota; kingdom Metazoa; phylum Chordata; class Actinopteri; order Perciformes; family Nototheniidae; genus Notothenia; species Notothenia rossii. The sequence continues at coordinate 22,948,004 of NC_136907.1, read as the reverse complement.
AAATTGTAATTAATCCAATAGTCTGATTTATGACCAAATGCATTCAGCCTTAGCTGTAGCAATGTTGGTAAAGGAGCCTGCTAATTCTTATTGAATGCTGCCAAATGTAAGCAGATTGGACATTTTCATTATTATGGTCCATTAAGGTTCATATTTGTATTTTGTGCCTTTGCTGTGTCATGTTTTCATGCTTTAACGTTCAAAAAGCTCTTTATTTTTCTCATACTGCCTGCAGCAGCACCTCTTTCCCTCCTCTGTCTTAAACCAGAGCCCAGTCTGCTCTGATTGGTTAGCTATTATGTAATTGGTCAAAGGCTTAAACATGTCCCGACCCTTACCCTATCACAAACTATGTGTCGGAGTGCTAGCCAATAGAAGCAAGAGTTTTATATAGTGATGTCACCATGTGACAGAAGTAAACAAAGAGTCAAAGGGCCTGAACCACTTCAGTTTGACTCTATGGCCCTTTTTAAATTCAGAGTAATCCTATAAGTGCTGCTGTTGATTCTGATGACTCACTGACAAACAAATACAATGTGTTGAAAATAAATCCAAAGACAGGTAGTGCTGCTCTGCTCTAACCGTAAGTCTGTCTTGTGTTGTTCACTGTGTTCTGACTCCTCTGTCTTAGATGCGGGGGCTGACTACATTCTTCGGCGCGGGGTGGAGAATCTCCTCAGCGTCGTGTCACAGCACGAGGCGTTCGACCCCCTGTGCAAAGATAACAGTGGAAAACACAATTCATGGGTTCACTGCGGGAGGACTAAAGTTTTCCTCACTCAGTTGATGGTCAGTGTTTAGATGTCTTCCTCACACATCATTTAGTGAGTGTGTATAACATGAAGAAGTCATTTGCTTATTTGGTAAAAAAGTGTCATGCATTTTTATCAATGTGGTCATATATTGGGGATTTCTCTGGTATATTTGGAGTACTGACCTGCCCTGGCTTTTGTCTCACAGCTAGATTTTCTGGAGTACCAGAGAAAAAAGGTCCTGTGTCAGTGTGCCTTCTCCATTCAGTGCTGCTGGCTGCGGTACCAGCGCCGCAGACGCTGCGCCCGCCTGCTCTCTGCCACTCGGATCCAAGCAGGTGAACTATTTGAATGCTCCCGAGTGGAATCAGTTGATCTCTGTGGCCTCACCCTAATGAGTCTGCTGGCTTTGACCTGAATGTCTGGCCAACAGGATCTCATCTGATGAACTGTTCATGACAGATATTCTCTTGTGCCCACAATGCACGGATTAAACCTGCAGAATGAATGGCTTGGTCAGATGTGTGTGTGTTTATTATGTCTCCTGCAGTGGTGCGGTCCTGGCTGGTGAGGAGGCAGCTCCAGAGGTGGAACAGAGCAGCTGCAGTCATCCAGAACACCTGGAGGATGTGGAGGGTGAGATTTGAAAAGAATACATATCACATCTTGTGTTTTTTTGTTCCAAGTTGTATGAATTAAGGTTGTCAACGTTACCTGCTAACGCTCCTGATTAATCTGGAAACCTTAACGCAGAGGGTGACCACAGTAGCTCTTCGTAACAGCTGCCTTGTCGAATCCTTTAGCTTAGTGTCTGAAAATGTTCCGACTTTGAGCCAATAATTCAGAAATCATGTTTTAACCTCCGGTATCATTCGATTGGACTATGCAAATTAGTCATTCGAGACAAAAATGTCCACTGCAAAATACTTTGATGAAAACATTATATTAAAAGGTTTTCTTCACAACTTTTTTGGGATCAATTTTTAAAGCAACTTCCGCTCTAATAGAAAATACCAAAAATGTAATAATTTTCAGGATTTTAACCCTTTAAATGCCATTTTGAAAACATGAAACCGCTGTTTTTTTACATGATGAAAACAGAGAAAATGAGTTATTTTCCAAAAAATACATATCTGGTGACTGGCTCTTTTTTTTTTATATAACAGTCTTGGATATGTCAAAGATTAGCAGCAAAATCGATTTTTCTGCATTATTAGTTTTTGCACGAAATCAGATTGCATAAAAAAGTTACATACTTTTATCACAGTCTTGGATATGTTAAAGATTAGCAACAACATTGATTTTGGTGGATTATTAGTTTTTGCACAGAATCAGATTTTGAACATCAAGCCAAACTACACATATTTGAAGCTTTGGCTTTGCAGCCAGGTGTTTTTATTTACTTCAAGGAGTGCATGTAGGGCTGTGTATGTCTGTTTGACATTATCAAAGGACTTTGAAGTTCCAAACAATTCAAAACATCGAGGTCAAGCTGGGTCAAGATCATACATCTGTTTACCTCTAAGACACATGAAACAGCACAAATGAAAAACAAAACGCCATGAGAGCACACTTAGTCCTGTCTCATTCTCACACACAATCACTCACACACACACACAATGTATAAGGAGGTTTAATATGTACGAGTGTGTATGAGTTTGGGAATGAGGGAGTGAGAGAGAAAGAAAGATATGAGGCGAAAACTGCGACTTGCTGTAAACCAAATCTACTGTATATTGTTGTCTCTGCACACACACACACACACACACACACACACACACACACACACACACACACACACACACACACACACACACACACACACACACACACACACACACACACACACATTTCTCAGCTGATACCACTCTTCCACATCCATACCAACACACCTACATCACATTAGTTGCATACATGTATTCCAATGGCTGTCAGGGCCCCATTATACAACAGGCAAAGAAACCAAGAAATGACAAGCATGTAATTCAATGGTAAAATGTCACATCTGGTGATATACAGTAAAAAGGACAAATTGAACTATTTTCCTCCAATATAAAACCCTGACATTACAAAATGCATGATTTTATACCGGTATGGCGGAGAGATCAAAAGATGTGGTTACAATGGGAGTGGATGGGACACGAGTGGCTAATGTGTGAGTTTTTTGTTTAATCTGATTCTGTGCAAAAACTAATAATCCACCAAAATCAATGTTGTTGCTAATCTTTGACATATCCAAGACTGTGATAAAAAAAAAAAAAAATCTGACCCCCCCCCCCCAACATTTATTATATGGAAAATAACTGCCTTTTTGTGCATGTTTTTCATAGAAAACGCAAATTCATGTTTTCAAACTGGCAGTTAAAGTCCTGAACATAAGTTAACATTTGGTATTTTTGATCAGGACTGAAGCTGATTGAAAGATTTAACCCCAAAATGTTTTTAAAAATATTAATCTGTTGTCATTTTAGAGCAGTTTTTGGAAGTGGACATTTTTGTCCCGAATGACTAGTATGTAACTTTTTTTATGCAATCTGATTTCGTGCAAAAACTAATAATGCTGCTAATCTTTGACATATCCAAGACTGTTATATAAAAAAAAAGAGCCAGTCACCAGATATGTATTTTTGGGAAAATAACTCATTTTCTCTGTTTTCATCATGTAAATAAACAGCGGTTTCATGTTTTCAAAATGGCATTTAAAGGGTTAAAATCCTGAAAATGATTACATTTTTGGTAATTTCTATTAGTGCGGAAGTTGCTTTAAAGATTGAACCCAAAAAAGTTGTGAAAAAAAGCCTTTAAAATAATGTTTTCATCAAAGTATTTTGCAGTGGACATTTTTGTCTCGAATGACTAATTTGCGTAGTGGATTTGTTACACAGTGAATTATTAAAGACCGATTTGAAAAATTGGAATTCCAAAATAGATCGAGAAAATAGCCTTGTTACAAAAAATTAGGCCATTTGCAACAACACAACCAAAGTTATTGCAAAATGAAAAGTGAAATAAGACCCATATGGACAAAACCGTCCACAGTGATACCGGAGGGTTAATAAATAAAATAAAAACTCAGATTATTTATTTCCAGTTTTTCATGTATTTCTTTATTTCAACACCACCCATGTATTTTATTTATCTCCCCCCAAAATACAAATGCCTATTAGTATTTTTCACACTAACAGGCAACAACTAAGACTTTTGATCACTGATGACATATACCATGTGAAACCCACGTTGTTATATTATTGGTTTACAAGCCTTCTTAGCAGCGGCACTGGTGGCAACCACACGTCACATCTAACATGTGTGAACATTCTGTTACATCATGAAAATGTAGATCTGACTTTTTTCCTCTCAAGGCTTCCGAAGTCTGCGGCTTTTATAGAAGCGCATTGCTAAATCTAAACTGGAACCTCAAAAATCCTAGATTACATTCACAATGATTATTGATGTAAATTGTCACCAATAAGTAAACAAACGTGTATTTATGGACAATATGTATATTTGTTTTTTGTGGCAGGCACTATTAAAAGCCTTGGCTGAGACAGAACTGGACGATGCAAAGGACCTACTGGAGGCGGACGTGCCACAATTGAACGCCATCATCAGGGAGCGGGGCTCCGTGCAGCTCTCCTTCATCCAAGAGCCCGTCTCAGTGCGAGGCTGGCCCCTGGGCCTGGCTCTGGCCTCGGCCCCTTCCATCACCATGTCTCTTACAGCCACGGGCTTCCAGAAGATGGTGTCTGTCATGGCCTCCCTCAACCTGCCCTCCAGAAGAGGGGAGTACAAGTTGGAGCCCAACCAGTACTCGCAGGAGCTCGCCTCCATACGGGCCCAACCCAAGGTGAGGGCACACCCACGCCAATTCTTCCAAATCTCAAGTTTTTTATTTATTGGAGGATTTTTACGATTGAATTCTTCTTTCCTACCCAGGGATCTGTAAAGCTGCACTACCGGCGGTCTCCACTCCTCTACGCTGACAGGAAGCCCGACATGAAGAGTGACATGAGCGGGTTCAATGCCATCCTGCTCGAGAAAACTTTGTAAGAGCTCCTCCTTTCGCTGAACACTAATGTCTGATTACTTGCACACAGATTAAGGATAATCTGGCACAGAGGTGCTTTTGCAGTGAAGCATCTGCTCTTCCATAATGTGACACAGAGGGAACAAACCTGACATTTTATTCTGGCATTTTGTTAAAATGTGTTCAAAGGGACCATTTTCAGCTTCATCTTTTTTTAAATGATGCCAAAGTTGATCTCTCACTGTGCTATACACAGCTGCCAATACCTGCCCCGGGGAGTAGTAATATTTTTGAACTACCAGGAGGTCAGGTAAGATAATGTAGTGTGCTGGGCCTTATTAAGGTCTGTAGTACAATCAGAACATTGAACAGCCACATTTGAAATCAGACCAATAGAAAACCATGATTGAACAGAGTAGTGATTATGATAATGTCACTGCAGGACAAGACAAAATATATTTTTATTATTCGTAGTCCTGTAAATACATAGCACAAACTTAAAACCTTTCAAAAAACCAGACTTCAGGTTTTTGTCTCCTTGATGCCTCTTCAGAACATCTGACTGTTGATCGAAGTATTTGGCCTTTGACAAGTGCCTTTCTTATAATCTACAATCAAATCATAAATGTGCTTATTTATTTAAGGGTGATTGTTTGTGTGATTTTTATAGATTTATTTTGGGTGTATAAACACATAGGTCGGATGCACAGATTATCCGGTTATTAGAACCAGCATTTATTTTGAAAGTAAATGATGCTTTAAAAAAGTAAAGTATTGCACACGTAAAGCACATCTTGCACATTAAAACTACACATCTGCTAATATGCAGCTATAGACACACAATTAATGACCAAGCACACACGTCACTTATGTGATACAGGGAAAGAATAAACCCAGGTTTATTCAAAATGCTGCTTTTTGTTTGACAAGGGTCTTTCTTATTCGCACATCTGTCATGTCTGGCCAAAACAATGTGTGGATTTGCTGCAGAAACTCCTGCAGAACAATACCAAAGTCTTTGTACTCTAATGTTTTGTGTCGGAGAATAAACATAAGTGCCATCAAGTTTTGCTATAGTCTTTTTCAAAATATATTTTATAATAACGTGGCAATTGTGTTCATGTAACTGACATTGATGTTTAATATCCTTTAAGCTTTTGGCTAAAAGGACATCATGTCTCTTGTTATATTTCATCTTAATTTGATTAATAAATAATGTATTTTAACCGGCTTCCAGCTGTTGATTTACTTAAATGTGTTTTTGAATTAAAAAAAATATATATAAATATATATGTATACTGCTTGTCAGTGGTACCAAGGGATCAATGTGTAAAACTTGAAATATTAATATTTAAATGACTTATTGAAATAAACTTTATGCATTTTCCTTTCATCTGAATGTGTGCTTACTTGTGATCAGCAATTCAACCACAAACTACATTATGAAGCCTTTTTTGTAGACTCAGGAATTGAAATTGTTTTAAAACATTTTAGCATTTATTTAAACACTATTCATTAAAAAAAAAAGAAAATAAGAGTTGATTCACATGCTTATTCCAAGACTTTATAGAAAAATATAATGAAAGATCATCTGAGAGACAAACTAAAGCAGGGGTGATTTTATGAATCATCGCGTCCTTTGGCCGTTAGCTTCATACACTGATCAGAAAACTCGACAAACAGAGGCTCCTGCATGGCCGCCTTCATCGCCTCGTCTTTAACGTCTGCGCTGTCGATGGAGCGCAGCAGCTGTCTCAGGTGGGGGTTGCAAAGAAGATCTCTCATCTCGTTGGACTGACCTGTAGAGACATAAGAAAACATAATTTACCCAAGGCTTTTTTGGAAATGCAATGTATGTGGCCGTGAGTAAATGCAAGTGTTAGATGGAGAAACGTTTGACATGGGACACCGCTGATCAATGCAGAGAAGACGAGAGGTTCTGTTGGATTAGTACCTAACAGCTGGAGCTTCTCTAGAGGCACTTTGTCGATGATGTCCTCTTCATGCAGAAGATCCTCCTCAGTCGTCTCTGCAAAGACAGGGAAGCAATTGTGAAGTTAAATGCGTATTTAAAATTTCACAGCCTTTCTTTGCTGTGACTTCATCTACAAATGAGAAAAACGTTTGACTACTAACACAAAGAGAGTGAAATGCTCAGGTTTTCTTTATTTGTTTAAATACAGTAACTGTTTCCAGTTCTATTGATTAAATAAGTTGAACAATTTAAAATGGCTTGAGACCACAAGCACTCTGTCTAAATGGCCCACCACCACCTATTATTTTATATTTGATTTGTACTGGGAGAGTAAAGCATAATTTGACAACTTAAAAAAAGACAGACAGTGGGATGCACAGCCTGGTGACAATAGATTACCACACTTATCATGTGTTTATTATCAGATAAGGACTATGGATGTAGTTTGTCATTTTACCTAATTCTGGAATTTGCACACATGTTTTTATCAAATAAATAAAGATGAAATAAGAAACTATTTAACACTGCATGAGACGATAAGCATTGTAATAACAGAATTTAGAGTTTTACTAAATTGCCCACCCCCACCTCTTTATGATATATTTGATTTGTGCTATTTTGGGCAAATATGGACACACTTTCACAGGAATGATAAGGCCATACCTGTGTAGAAAGAATCCTTAGCTTCAGTAACTTCAGAAACGACAGGAAGGCAAGAGTCTGCAGACACATAAAGTTAGAAGGTTGATCAGAGAACGATGAGCATTTGAATACGTCCTATGAGAATGAACACAGCTCGTCACCAACATACTGAAATCCAGCTCCTTTACCTTTATGGTTCTTGTAGCAGCCAAGTGAACAACTGAAACAGAAAGAAAAGAAGAATTAAAAACACAAGTATGATCATAATATTTACCTATGTGCAAAACTGAATCAAGGTAACACAAGTACATTCTGTCCGCACAGTTTTACTGTATATTATTAACAAATTGTATATAAATGTGTTCCGTTGTGTTTATTTTTTCCTGAATCTGCAGCACTCAATCTGAATGTCTTAAAAGTTTGAAACATTGCAAAAGTATGAAATGAATAAAATAATATTTTAAGTGATTCATAATTGCATTAATATATATCAATGTCGTTTTTTGAATTGTATAACTATCTTTAAAATTAGGACTATTTTTTATATTGTATACTTTTATATTTATAGAAATTATTATTATTATTTAACAGAATTAAAGCAAACGTAATGCTGAGGCATGTTATTGGAGTCTACATTATCATTGTAAAAAAAGGGATTCCATATGTTTACAAGAGTTAAGTTTCCTAATCTAATAATGTATAATAAAATCAGAGTTAATGAATGTATCCTTCAAAACAGCGGAAAAGCAGCCATTGACTTCAAAACGCGAACTGTTTTTGACTTACGCGGGTTGCCGTCCCTCCCATGTGTTGCTGATGTCGACTTGTAACTTTAAGGGACAATACTTTGCATCACTGGCATATTCTCTACATTTGCCCATGTTTTTCTTTATGCATTTTCTTATTTTGTTAACAGGTGTTACCACGTTTTAAAGTGAATACGAGCCATGCTTAAAGGCCATTATGTTTCAGCACGGTAACTCCTAATTTAGCTTAAATGTCAACACTAGCACTTGATGGATACGGCTGCTATTTGTATATACTTTTTTAATTTAGGTCCGACCTACATACTCAGTGATGTGCCTTAACAATATAAAATATTGGCTACTGGTTCCCCTATAACTGTCTTCTCACTTTAACCAAACAAGCTAATTGAAGGCTAGCTAGCTAACAGATGGTTATTTAAAGTTAACGTTACTTACTATCTTATTTTGCAGGCTGGACATCTGTATTTCGGCGTATGTTCGCTGCACACACTGCATATCTGCATCCTGGCGAACCAATACGAAGAAATGTGTCAAAATGCTAGAAGATCGTATGTGTGTTGACCAGGAAGTTAAATAAGTTCCGGTTGGGAGATATTCCTTCAAAATAAAAGCATGTGACTTCGCCTGGGGTTTCAGCCAAGAGTCAACATAGATTAAACCCAAACACTGATATTTATTAATGCTCATCATCCCTTTTAATTCGTAATTTATTATATTTAACAATTGATTTGTCCATTCTTAATCTTCATTTGTAAAACATTTATTTCCCAGGCTTGTTGGATAGGGCCAAAATTGTTTTCATACATTTCTCAAATTAAACTGAGAGACACCCCAAATATTTCATATTATTAATAACTATCATAACATTTTGAATGCAAAAATACATCTCTTTCTAGGCTGCAGGCTTAATTATTTAAAAAAAAGACCTGTCCCTTGACCTAATGACCTCGGTATCTGGATGTGCATAACACTCATCTGGGAAACAACATGTAAACATAGCAGGGCCTCATTCCCCCTGAAAAAAACACTGGACATGGACAGGAGGGAGAAATTATATATGAAAAATTCTGATTGTAGAGAAACTATAGAAAACACAGACGCAAGCGTGTAATCCACGTTATTTAACATGACTAAAATAGTTTTAATCAAAATACAAATAATGTCTATTTGGATTCAGTTATGAGCAAAATAAAAGACACAATCCAAGCTGGTTGAATCATCACCCATTTTTATTGAGTCCAAATACTGTATCATATCTCCTGCACCCACAGACATGACTACACATATATTTATCAAGCACACACCACTGACCTATATTGCTCAACACAAACTATTTTTGCACCAGCGAGAGACAAGCAGGTTCTTGCTACAGAGTATGGAGAGCTGTCTCGTGTGACTGATTACTGGGCATGTTACCGAAGTCACAGCGCTCCATTCACTGGGTCAGGAACAGGGAAGGCAGAGAACCATAGCCATCGTCAACATCAGGAATCCAACTTCGTGTCCGGATCTGGAAGAAAAGGTCATCACAAATAATATCCTGCAACAACATTTGTCTTTTCATCTGCAAATTATTTTGTCAATTTATAATTTGGCCCATAACATGTCATATAAATAATATCCAATACTGTAACCCAAAAGCCGTGTTTACATTTTCATCTTGAAATAAATGCTCACATATGATGGAAAAAAACCGTAATTGTTTATTTGTGGTGTAGAAAGTGTATTTTTTACCATCCTGGCCTGATTTTTATTGACCCATTTTCCAATTTTAAGGTTTCAAAAACACCATAGCAGTTATCTAGCCTTTGCACATTCACAAACATACAGAAAGGGATTTTTTTTTATCTGTTTTTGGCTCTACCTTTCGGATTGACCTAATCTGTTTTTGGACCTATCGGATTGACCTAATAGGTGGAACAAAGCAAACTTGAATTCCGAAGCATAGAACGGCCCTGACACAAAGGCAGGTTGTTCAGCTCACATTCATGGCAGTAATCTGCAGGATCTTGTTTGTTATGTAAACATCTTGGTATAAGGTCATTTTTTTCATGATAAGGAAATTGCTGAATAAATAAGTGTTTTTCATCAAGAATAAACACTTTTTCAGACTACAAAGGCACATTGTTACCTATAAACGTCGAAGAAATCCATCAAGAAGAGGAGCTCTTGGTTCTCTTGCGTTTCAGCTCGGTGTTATGAAATTTTTCTGCAATCTTCCTCTCGTGTCCAGCGGGGCAATGGCGGTTTGTGTTCAGCTCGATTTCTCTCTTGGTTCTCCCTTTGCCACACGCATGGCACGAGAACTCGAGCAGATTGTAATAGTCATACTGGTCGTAAAATGTTTCCTCGAAAAAAACAAATCTTTCCATGTCTGTCGCCATTTGGAGATGGGATGCAGCAGATTTTACCAGACGAGTTCAACAGCGAGTAAACAGCTGTAGCCAGCCAGTGTTTATATACAGAGGGTCACGTGATCGTGGCTGTGACCAAGGAACTACACTATGCTGTAATAAGCAGTGTAGTGTTTTTGTCGGGAAATATTGATATGTATTGTTAGTTTGTTCATTGTTATTTCATTAGTATGCATGTATTTCCTCACATATTACTGTAACATATAGTATTGATTATTTTGTTAAGTAGTAGGCCTATGTGTTTTTTTTCTTTCTGTGTCCTGAGTATTTCAACAAGGGTGCTGTGTGCATGTTTGGCAAACCAAATAACATCCTATTACTGTTATAAGAATGTATCCAACGTGCAATACTTTTAGCACTTTATTAACTGACATTTGTTTAGGTTATGGTAAAAGTAATTGGTAATAACTTACATTGCACATAGTGAGTCTATTCTTACTCGAATTTTGTCGCAAGTATCCATTTCTAAAAGTTATTGCACACACCTTAATAAAAATCACACATAACTGTTACTGTTACATAAAGGACTCAACACTGAGCGTTTTGGTTTATTTTATTTGTAATCGATCAATACATGTGCGTATTTTCCCATTGTATACAGTCTATATGTGTATGAGCCTACTTTGTGCTTGCATATAAGATGACTCTAATAATGTCTCCGCATAGAAAGCCTTGCTCAGTGTTTATGTTCTGTTTTGTTCCAGCGCACGGCCCGCCCCTCACGGTGTGGCACGTCCTTACGCTTTTCCACGTCGCAGTCCTGTCTCGGGCGAACTCTCTGCGTGTCTCCAGCTAGGCCAGAGAGTGATGGCGGCGCCCGTCCTGAGAGTGTCCACCCCTCGGTGGGAAAGAATAGCTAGGCTTCTCGTTTGCTTATTGGGCATACTGCTGTCTATATATGCCTTTCACGTCGAGACAGAAAAGGCTCGGGATCCGAGTTATAAGGCGATGTGCGACGTCAGCATCTCCATCAGCTGTTCGAAAGTGTTCAGCTCAAGGTAATTTGAATTCAGCAAAGAGCGCTCAATGAAGCTGCTGCTATTGTGGCAGCCTGGGAAGGGCTGGCGGTTCAAACTGTCAGAGGCTCCCAGCTAGCATCTGCCGGCTGCCCGCTAACGTGCTGCTAATGCTAACTGAAAACTATTAGTGCCGGTGTGCTGCGGGCTGGCTGTTAGTTAAATAACCTTTCTGGAATAAGTTAACTTTGTGCTTATTATTCAATAAGCATATCATTCGCTTTCTAGCTCAATGAAGCTAACTTTGCTAACCGTCAGCTAACGCAACACATTTGTTAACCTTACACTTTAGCCAGTTAGCTATCAACAGTGAGTCGTCAGCATTGTAAAACTGAATCAATGGGCAAGTTGCTGATGGCTTATTTTAACCGGTCCTTCTGGATGCTGTCTGTGTATGAATGGGTAGCACATCTGTAAACGCAACTTTAGCACAAAAGTTGACCACAGCTTGCTCAGACTAACGTTATTGGTGCATGGATGTTGCTGCTGAATGAGTCCATTCATTCCGCAGAACTCTGCTATGATGTTTGCTGGTGAGCTAGTTTAACGTTGTTCATATGGGGCAACTTTTAGACATACTAGCTAGCTCTCGCGTTAGCTGTCACGCTGCTGTCATTAGCTGCCATGCTAATGTCACCGGGGCAGCTATCATTTAGTCCGAGTGGTTAAACCCTATAGACCGGCTAACTAAAGGGACAGTGCATATAAATGCTCCAGAGGTCAGTGTGGAGGACTGCAAAGGTGGATACCTTGTTCCGGTGCTGCTATAATCAGCACACCGTTTTACAGATAGCTACATGTTCATAGCTACATTAGTAAAGCGGCTGCAGGAGTTCTATTTAAGCTATGTGTGCGTTGAAAATAAATCAGATTCGTTAGTCACAAAGATGAGCTTGTAAGCATGTAGAATAACCTCCCTTTAAAGTTAAGATCACAGTTGTTTCATTCAAACAATTATCTGAAGTTACCATTCTAGCTTGATTGTGGGCAACTGTAAATGACTCAAGAGAACCCCACCTATTTAAACAATTTTGAAAGTCTTTGCAGGCCTTGAACTCAAAGACTGGCTGGAATGTGTTTTAGACCCATTACATACTTGTAGGATAAAGATAAGTGACTCAATTCACTCTCTGAGTACTAGAGATGCTATAGTTTTTGTCACCTAAAATAAAATGTCAACCATCAGCTCTGACTGAATGTTAACAAATATTGAAGAAATGACTGAATGAAGAAAACAAATCTTCCTTGAAGAATCTTCGTTCTAAAGGCGAATAAAGCTTAATATCCAGCAGTCTAATGCCATTAAGGGTTGGAAAGTTAATCCCATATTCCTGGAGATGGAGATAATGTGTATTTGTTATGTATGTAGAATGGCCTGTTTTTTGCATGCCTCTTAAAGACAAAGCTTTGAAACGCTGACCAGAATCAATCAATACATTAATCAATACATTGTATTGGTCAGATGTAATCAGAAAGGGAAGGTTCTATCCTTCAATCCTGCCAGGTCCTTCAATGTTTGCACAGTGATGCTAAGGGATTCATCCCATTTTATTAAAAAACTAAAATAGTCCACAAAAAAGAAACTCTCCAGAAAAGAAACAAAACAATGCCTATAGTGATACATTTAAGAGGAACATATTGTATAACATCTTAGATTTAAATATTACATTTACAAAAAAATAACACATTTAAGAATTAGCTTGAAATAATTAAATTTCTTTGCAAATAAAACCAGAAATGCCAGATCCTTCAATTTGTGTATTGTCAATTCTGTAGTGAATATAATGGGATGCATGACTATCTGCATTGTAGCAAACCGTAATTCATTATATACAAAGATAATAGGCTTCTACAATGTAATACATCAAATGAAATTGCTAATGCACACCAAAAGATGCATACAATTATTTAAAAACAAACACAATAACATGGGCATGTGTCATTCTGGTGAATAAAAATGAATAAAACAAAGGTCTGAGTTATTGATCCAGTCTCTTATCTCCATGCTCCTGCAGCACATCCTAAAAATGAGAAATAAAAACCTTTCATTCTGAGTGAATTCTAATTTTCACTAAAACATTCAATAGTAAGACAAAAATGAAAATGAAAAGACATTCATGTGTGTTGTATTTAAATAGGTCATTGTTTGTTCATGCTTTCACAAATTATCCACTGATCTTCTATGCTGGAACTGACTTATTGATTAATTTGACGTATCTTTCTTAAAGTCATATGGCAGAAAACGCTAAGTAAGCAAGATTCCACTTAATACTTTGCCTGACTGCAGTAGGAGTTGTTTTAAGAATTTTGCACAAAATCAAATGCACTCTCAAAAAGTTTGTAGCACTACACCGATGAAAGACTGTTTCCTATGCATTATGACCGCACATACCCATCTTCTCTTTGGATAAGAATGTTGTATTTTCTTTGGATGAAATCCAACTTCTCTTTGTTGCTGTTGCAAATAGAAATGTTGTTATGCAGGACAACATTTAGACCTGATCTGATGGTAGTATTTGAATGTCACCCTTTTAAAACATTACTTGTTGAAATCAGAGAAACTCATTAAAGTGGCTGCCTCTATGGACTGACAGCCATCTCGTGCACCACATCCTCTGGTGAAACAACCAAGCCTTGATTTTGGTAACCAAGCAGCGTCTGAATTTAGGTCTTTTCCTCACCTTCAGCTGTGGCAGGTCCAGATTAGATTTGAAGTACTTTATTGATCCCACATTGGGAAATTGTTTTGTTGCAGCCACATATTTACAATACATTGCACATAGAAAATAACAAACATAAACCATAAGTAAATATTTTAATATCTATGAAGTATCTATAGAAAACACATTTTAAAATACACAGGATAAGTTAAAATATACTGTAATAGACCAACTGACTACTGAACCAAAAAAAGGCACTGAGGTCTTTGAGTTTGGGTACATAATGTACAAATGAGTGACTCTGGGAAACTGCTTCAGACTGTTTTTTGTACTGTTTTGTAGTAGAGCTGAAATGATACGTTGACATATTATTGACTGTTTTAAAAATCACAAATATGAAGTTTCCTGTTTTTATTTTCTTATATCTGATTAAAATTTGGACTGTCATAATAAGACATGTAAAGACATCACTGTGGGCTCAAATAAACTAGGTTGGACATTTCTTTAACCTTTTTATGACAGTATCTACACCAACATAGGGATGGTGAAATACCAGTGTTGATTAATTAATTGGTTGATTGATTGATAACTAATATTTATAAATAAATATGGATCCAAAAAGAACAGAGCAGATTAATCGATCATGAAAATAAACGTTTTTTACAGCTGATTTTCCCTGAATACTTTTATGTACATTTGTATTTGCCTTACATAAGAACTAAATGTTTCTAAAAAGCAAACTTCACCCAGCCAATTTACATTTGAATTTATTTACATATACAGTACAGTAAAGTTGGTTGCTTTTTGTCATCCCGAGAAAAGTTGTAACTGCCTTCTCTGCTGATGTTCTTCTGGTTCAGGTGGGGTCGAGGATTTGGACTCCTGGGTTCAATCTTTGGAAATGACAGTGCACTGAACCAGCCCAACAGTGTCTACGGGATCGCTTTTTATGCCTTTCAGCTTCTACTAGGTAAGATGTCATTTTATTTAGAGCCCTTTTTTGGTATTGAAAATGTAGGTGACTCAACAATTTGCTTCCCTCTTTTATCGCTGCATTTGCCAAAAATGTCTCGCATGGCACTGACATCATTTTTAGTAGCCTTGTATGAATACAAATATGTAGTTAAAGACTAAGACTGCAGAGATAACTGCAATGGTGGATTAGGGCCATTATTAGTTTAGAGGGGGAGAGGGGGGTTTATCCAAAAAGAAAACTCTTGAAAATAATAAAATCTATGATTAAAGTGGTACATTTAGAGGAAAAACCTGTATATTCTCTCATATAAAAAAAAAAGTAATATCACACAAAAGCACAAATTTAAGGAACAAAAAAAAAGATTAATAACACATACATTTGAGTGAGATTTAAGTCGGAAGCATACTAGAAAACAAACTTGAGGAGCTACATGACTTTGTTTCTCAATGTTTGATCAGTGGGGCACATGGGGATATCCTTTATCTGTCCATTGTGTTGGAGTTTCTGATGCTCATAAGCGATCACATCATCCATATCAGCATGTAGTTTTCTTCTGAATGGTGGCCTGCAGATCCGCCTGGCCACCTGGCGCCGGCTCAGAACAAGAGGGCCTTTTAGCTGCAGCAGTTAGCACTCACACAATGGCTGCCCAGTTAAGCCAAACTGTTACACAGGGTCAAGATTTCCATATTAAAGTCAAGATCAGAAGTCTTATTATTCTTACGGCCATGGAACACCCAATATTTGTCAATAGAAACAACTCCAGAATCTGCATATTCAAGGTTTAACTTTTGATTAATGCCATTGTGTAGCATGGGACAACATTAACAGTTACTGTACACTCAATGTATAAAGACATAGAATAATGCAATAGCTGTGGCTTTTCCAATACATTTTCCTTTCACTGTAAATACATGTTATGTAGAGAAGAGGGGTTGGCAACATGGACAAAATCCCCTCTCATGCTATTTGTTTTTTCGTATCACATTATGAAACAATTTCTGGCAAATCATTTGAGAAACTGAACATTTATATATATATTTAAAAAAAATATTGTCTATTTTCTCTGGTACTTAATTAGCTAGTCCCCCCACCCCCCCCCCCAAACGTGTCTTTATTATATTATTATATATTATATTGTCCAGCCCTAGAAGAAGAGAAGATAGAGATAAACTCAGAAAGTACTTATTTTCCATGCTCAAAGTACTCTGCACTACGACAGCTTTATAAATGTCTGCTTGTGATGGATGTTAGCACTTGTATGACCCGCTGTAGTGGAAAGGGTACTCAGATATTTAACTTAAGTTAAAGTAGTAATTCCCCCGTGTCGAACGTTTTATAATCATATATATTGGATTATAGTTATTGATGCATAAATGTATGGATTATATTTATTCTTACAGCATTTACACATATATACACTGCTGGCTAATTTACTATGAGATAGTTCACCATCATTTATTTTTGTAAATTATAATTGTTTTGATTATTTTTATCTGCAAAGTAACTGTAGTGAAGCAGAATATACAGAATTTACTCTAGACTGTAGTGAAGATATAATGCATCATATAACTGAATACTCAATTAAGCCATACATAATCTTTTAAGTACCTCAACATTATACTTAAATACAGTCATTGAGTAAATGTTCTTAGTAACTTAACACCATTGGGTCTCATTTCATCAGATTATATCACTAATAATCAGTAAACAATGTGTAAAGCACTGATAATGCCTCTAATTTAGTAACGCCTCAGTGATTTCACAATGAGTCATTACAGCGCTCACAGTTTAAAGCTGTCGACCTGTGTGACTCACGCATGTTCATACACTCCAACTACAGACAAACTAGATATTCTGCCAGTAAGAAAAAACAGGAACTACAGTTGATATTATAATTTCCTGTTAAAAATATCCAGCCAAAATAATTCCAATAAAAAATACATTTCAATTATATATATTATATGATATTATCCTAATTATCATCTGCTTAAAACTTTTCAAATTGCAAAAAAAACAAACTGGAATCTCTTTGTTACCTTTTGTACATAAAATAAAATAATTTCTATTATTATTTTATATTTAGTGAGCATCAAATCTTAAGTAATGTAGTTATTAAGTAGCAACATTGTGCCAGTTCCTGTATTTAAAAAAAAAAAAAAAAAAAAAAAAAAAAAAAAACTACTTGTATAGTGAGCTAAAAATCTTTTTTAAGTCACTCTGTTTGGGTATTGATGGTTATGCCGTTTAGAAAAATTCACCATTATTAACTCATTTGAAGTGTTTTTTTAAAGCAATGAAGGAAAAACTCCTATCGTTCCATCCCAACCAGGAACCTACTATGTCAGCTTAGGTATGGACCAGCCAAATTGTTACTAATGAAACATCACAAGCTTGGCCTTATGTGGCAACAGAATAATATGACCTGTGTTTAAGCTGAATGTCATCACGCGGTGGCTGGGTACAGAAATAGAAAACTTTCCGAGGCTGTAAGCTCAGTCATCAGGTTACTTGTGTGTTCTAAGGTTATGTCTTTTTTCCCTTTTTGTTTCAGTTATTTTGTCTTAAGCTTTAGTTTGTGTTTCTTGCCATAGGAATGACTGTGAGTGCAATGGCCGCCCTTATTCTCATGACGACATCCATCTTGTCGGTGGTGGGTTCGCTCTACCTGGGCTACATCCTCTACTTTGTCCTGAAGGACTTCTGCATCATCTGCATCACTACATATGCGCTGAACTTCATTCTCTTTACTCTCAACTACAAGCGACTGGTTTACTTGAACGAAGCCTGGAAGCAGCAGCTGCAGGCCAAGGAGGACTAAATCTGTGGAGAACGGCAAGACAAGTACGACAAACAAACAAAGAAAAAGTAAAAAAAGAAACGTGACCTCTGAACATTTGACTTGCCACCAGGAGACCTTGCTTCCAAACGATGTTTATTCTGCTGTGTGTTAAAAAAAAAAATTGAAGATAATTTAACTTAAATGTTGGGCCTGTTGCAAACACGGAGGATTTGTAAGTGAAAGGTGTTTTTTTTTTTTTTTTTTTTCCTTGTTTAACATATTAAGGGGGCTGGCTGTGTGTGTGTGTGTGTGTGTGTGTGTGCAAGTGTGTGTGTGTGTGTGTGTGCAAGTGTGTGTGTGCAAGTGTGTTTGTGCGAGTGTGAGAGATAATGTCAACCCGAGCAAGCAGAAGCAGGAGGCCACAAAACAGATCGATGGAGGACAGCTCTCTTTTGAACAAAAAGGACCACGGGATGGAGGAAAGCGTGACATTAAAGGGGTTTACTTGAAACGGTTAGAAAGGTCCTGTTACTGCACAGCGGATCTGCTCTAAAACTTGGAACCGAGTAAAGGGTCCCAAAATTTGAAAAACACTCATTAGGTCATCGTAAAGTTTGCAGATAAGGTTCAATGGCATGGTGGTGTTGGGGAGGGTGGGGGCAAAAGGATTAACATTTATACAGACTAGTTTCTTTTCATGTTTACACTTTGTAGTATGTTTCTTTTATGAAGAGGACCACTAAAAATAAAACACGGGATAATGTGAGATATTGTGTGTTAGACCAGTCAGATAGTTTTTTTTTTTGCAATTCTGTAAATAGCTGCTGAGCAATATTCCAGGCTAGATTGTGATTTAGTGTTGATGCAAACTTTTTTTTTTTTTATGGAAAACCTACCAACAAAACGGGAAAACATGAGTAAATCTGGAACAAAAAAACGATAAAGGTCACAGCGAGGTGGATGTGTTCTCCTGGTCAGGCATGCAGTTCAGAGTTATGTGGATTTCTTTGTTGTACGTGGTCATTATGTCATCTGAAGCCACAAACACACGTCTTTGAAACAGAACTATGGGTTCTTTTCACCAAGTTTGCTAAAAGGCACCCTCACCCCCTTTTTTTGTTGGTTAATGTGTGATAAGCATTCCTGACACCCACAGAAGTGGGATCCATAAAGACTTATGTGCCTAAGAGTGTTATGGTGAATCACCGTTTTCTTTTTCGTTGTGGGTGGGGCGGGTTAATGTCATGTTAACACACGTTCTGCTCGTTATTTTACTGTCACAGGTCCAAGGCTTTATTTTTATGATTAGTTTTGTAAATGAAGGTACCAGTGAAGTGTTTCTCCCTCCCTATTAGAGTCTCACGAGGTAGCGAAGGCTGCTACACTGTGATTGTCTCCTGAAGTGTAGAGCGGCCTGGTGGCGGAGGCGTCTCTTATCTTTGCTGTTTTAAAAAGGCTCATCTGGCTTTTTGTTCACTGTCCAGCCTGTATACATTTGATGTCAAATTGAACAGTAACGGTGATCTTGCAAAGCTGAGTTACAGTTCATTTGCAGGATGGGAACAAAAACGTTGTCACGATTTATGTTGAAGCAGCAGAAGCGTGAAAAGGAGTACGATTTTGAAAGAATTCAACACAGTATGTTAAGCCATATGTTGAGGTGTGGGATTTCTCTGCTCTTGTAGGAATCCAGAGTTTTCAAAAGACACAGAAGTGGTTGATCCAATATAACAAGGCTTCTACAAAGACGGGTCACAGAATGGGGAAAAGAGCAGCCACAGCTGGCAGTGGCTCTGAAAGAAAGAAATCCACAGTTTCGTCTGTTCAGTTAAGTGACAGAATAGGACAATTGTCTCTGTATCATCTAAAACCCACTGATCAAAAGTCTCCAGACGCATGGTACACTATCTCTGGGCTTTAAGCAAATGTTGGCCATCTGACAATCTTACACGCGCTGTCGATAGATCCAGAGCAGTCGTAATAATTGTGATAATGTGATTCATCTGTGGTCTTAAACCAGCTTGTTCACTCTTTCCATCACTGCTACTTTCCATACACCCTTCCCTTTTACAGAACTCTCCCCGACACTTTATTTTTGGGTCGCTTAAGTATTGATGATAGCAACTTACAGGAAGGTAGTGTCAGTGACGTGCTTCCTGTAATACCATGAGGTCATAGCTTGTCTTTAGAAGTGGAAACGGAGGTGATACTTCCCTCCCCTGCCAGGGTATTGGCAAAGTTAAATTGTTGTCTGTTCATGCATGTTGGAGCGTGATTACTACTTATCATAAATAAGTTGTGTAATGTTATTTTAGGCCATCTTCCAAAGCGTAGTATCATATTTCTTCAGGTTGCAGATAAAGGTTTCCTATTTTAATGGATGCTTCCCGCACTTAATCCTTCACAGTGAAGATGATGTATACTGCTCACTATGTCCATGTTTGTCTGTTTCAGTATAACTGACACATTTGATGCAGTTTGGCAGCCTACTAGCTTAGTAACATAAAGGAATACTCCCACCAATTTAGCATACATTCCAATAACATTTATTTAAAATCGATTCAATTTGTTTTATTCCATGTATTCTTCTTCCTTTTCCTTTGCCCAAACCACCCACAATACAACTCGACCGCCAACTGTCTTAGCCGGAGATTTTGGTTTGGTATGGCCCAATATGACATCCTCAAATGTCTTCTAAAATATAGGAATGGCTGCCAGAAAGAAACTCTAATGGTTTGCTTTGGAAAATGGGAGGCACTTGCGCTACGTGACATGATTGGTAGTAAACTGGCAAAAACATGCAAGCACTGCAGTCCTCTTTAAAAGAAAAAAAGTATAGTCCTCCATAAAATGATTTTAAATGTTGGCCCGTGACTTAAGTCATCTTTAAGATCTCCCTACTACAGTATTGCCTGGTCGGGCTAACATTGGGTTCTCTTTCATGTCAACTCAGAATAAGATTTTGGTCTTTAGTCTGGGAAAGCCTGTGCATTCATGTAGAAAGAAAAATCTTGTAAGGATCCTCTTGCACAAGTCAAACTGACATTACATGCTTGTTTCTGTGGCTACAACTATGTGTGTTGACCGTAGAACATGACGTGGCCGACCATTAGCTTCATGATTCTTGTCATACGCAAGCCTATTACACTAGTTTGTGTGCAGTTACTTAAAATAAATGGGTCAGGAATTTGGATGATGAGTCAAAAGTTTGAAATCTTTGGCTGGTAACACATGTTGTGTGAAGATTTTAAGGTAAAAAAGAAAAGGTCAAAATGATCGATTAGTGCGTTTCATGAATATTAGGGCCCTGAGGTATAACTGCCATGTTAGTTGCATCACCAATGCCAACAAAAGTGCCTTCCGTTTGATCGCTAGGCCTTGAGCCAAAGACGAGCAACAGTAATAGCCTTGTAAAATGAAGAATGGTAACTTTAAAAAGCACGTATGCTTGCCTTCCTTAAGATTTAATCTGATCAATTGGTAATTCCCAAAGATGTGATTTAAAGTGCAAAAATTTATTCCAAATTTGGCAGACAAAATGCCCCGTCAAATCAATGGTCATTCCCCTTTTTCCTTCCTTAACTCCACTCTGTAATTCTCATCTTTATTTTGTCTAGCTAGGACATGTCTATTTAAACTACATGATTGTAATGTACTTTTTTCATCATTAATAACGCCCTTTAGCTGTTTAGACTGTTAACATTCTGGGCTACTTTAGTAAAAAAAAAGTTGAGGGGGTTGGAGGGCTCGGAATCCATGTGTCAGCATAAAATGTTCATTGAATTTATTTGTGGAGGAAAACTTAATGGGTTTGCTTCTGTATTGCCAAATATGTTTTAAAATGCTGTATTTTCTTACATGGAAAAGTGTTACATGAATGGTAGGAGGGTATGAAAAAAATAATCTGTTTAAATCCATTTTACCTTAAGGGAAAACTGTGGAAAAGGTTGACATGCGAACATTTTTAATTGTCATTGTCATGTGGAAATGATCTACCATTAAAACATTCCCTCTGAAACTACTCATTTTAAGTTATTTGAATAAATACAATTCTGTTAAACAAATTAAGATAAGGTCTGCCAACAGAAAACTGAACTTCTGAAACAGGGAAGATGGTTTAAGGGCTCGGATGTATATATGAATGAACACCTCACTAAAAGAAATGCTGAGATCGCCAGAAAGGCCCGATTCCTGAGGAAACTACGAAAAATACAATCAACATGGACTGCAAACTGCAAAATCTTCATCTAGTTTAACGGATCCCCAGAACAAGCCAAAGTGTTAATCATCAGGGACCAGAGGCCTGACTACGAAGCCGGTTCAACATAACCTGGATATATTTGAGTTACCCGGCTAACCTAATACAAAACCAACACGCTCTCACTAAACTGTCCTACGACGTTGGTTCTCAACTCGTTAACTCAAGCCAGGGGCCGTTTCTCAATCGCGAGGAAACTGGCTTCCAAGCCAATATTTCAAGGATACTACCTCATCGAGTGCCGCCGAAGGACTGTTCCAATCTCCAGCATACTTGGAATTCCACCGAGGCCACGTCCTTGGTTTGGGGGTATTTTCGAGGCTGCACATGGGTAGACTTCGCGTCCTTCAAATCCCCACAATGCTTTGCGCACGGACCAATTTCAAAAACCCTTGCGGAGAATGGCTGAACCGACGCAGCGCAGCACACATTTAAATGTAAGTATGTAGTGGCGTAGAACATGTGTTGGTAAATATGTTACTTTGTTGCATTTGTTATCACAAAAAATGTGTTCCGTGAAAGTAAAGCAAGTTCATAATTAGATAGACATCGTGAGGTATTTATTTTCGGTACAGTTTATGTTGAAACCGTTAGAGAGAGTGGCACACTTGTTAGCCTGTTCCATTATTCTTTGTTTTCCGAAGCCGTGGCTTGGAAGTATACTTGCTTCGTTTCTGAAGGAAGTGACTTGGAAGTATACGACTACCAAGCCAGTATCCTCGCGATTGAGAAACGGCCCTCGAATCCTCGGTCCTCCGGTAGTGACCCGGAAATGGATTTCAGTGCGCCATGTTGAAGGACATCTAATTTCTCGAAATGTACTTCGAGGGTGCACTGATGGGTCCTCCGCGCCATTCCGCGGATCCTCTGCGGATGTATTTCCGGAAACAGTGATGTTAAAAAGAGTCGTGACGCACGGGCGGACTTATCTCAGCCAATGACAGCTCTGCATGCATCTCCTGGATATTACTTTATTAACTGCTTGAATCAGACGCGATGTTTACAGGGAGAACAGTCCGTGCAGAAAGCAGAGCAGTGTGTATAATATCTATCACTCAGTATAACAGGCCTATATTACTCTCTTTATTTGTATGCTTTAGTTTAGTAGATATCTACAAACAAAGAGTCAATATTTTTCTAAAACCATTTAGTGCTTCACATAATAAAATACTGCTGTATCCTGATATCTATTATATGCTTTACTTTAGGAGCTGTAGGTGCGTGTTGTTCAGCAGTGTTGTTTATTGAGGAGGTTGGATGGTATGCCGTAGAGCAGGGGTTCCCAACCTTTTTTCCCAAGAGCCCCCCCAAATGACTCCTGTTGGAAGTTGCGCACCCCCCCCCCCCCCCCCCCCCACACACACACACACACACACACACACACACACACACACACACACACACACACACACACACACACACACAGGGGGGGGGGCGCAACAGCGGTAATTAAAGTTTAAAAGTCTCAAAAATGCTACAACTGCTGTCACAAACTGGATGAATGTGAAGTATTTAAGTAGTTAAAGGAGGTTGAAAGTGTAATTAAGGAGCACTATTGGAGTGACTTTGATGGTTATTGGACTCAGGATTAATTCATTTGGATTCCCCCTGAATGAAGAAATTAAAGGACGGCGCAAGTGGAAACAATTCGCAGAGGGTTGTAACTGTTTAAAAGTTTAAAAAATATGCTCAAAGTAAGCCGGATTTTGCCGATGTGTTTATGTGGACTATGTTTTAAAAATGCGCTTATCCAGACAAGCCTGGTTTGGAGTTGGACACTTTACTGGCAGAAGGAACATTTTCTATTAAAGTAAAAATTATACATTTCTGTCTTTTTATGCCTTTAATAGCTACTAACTTGAATTTTATTAAAATTAATTAGTCAATAAGTTTTTATATTTTATTGTAATGTTGATGATGAAAATCATGTATTGCGTTACAATTATTTGTAAAAAAAAAAAAAAGTCTAAATATCATATTTGGCCTCAAATCATCTGAGGCCTGGCGTCCCCCCTGCGATATTTGGCTCTCCCCCCCCAGGTTGGGAACCACTGCCGTAGAGGATGCTATTGCAGTAGTCGAGTCCTGATGTGAAGAATGCATGAATCAGGGTTTCAGCAGCAGAGGAGGAGAGTGATGGGCGGAGACGGGCAATGTTTTTGAGGTGGAAAAAGGAGGTCCTGGTGATGTGATTGATGTGGTGATTGAATTTGAGCTGACTGTCGAAGATGACTCAGGGGTTGCGGATGTGAAGAGGAGGAGGGGGGGGGTGAAGGCAATGGTGAAGTTGAAATTCTGAATGATTTTGCCAAGGGGGGAGCATAGAGGATGAAGAGGAGGGGGCCAAGCACCGAACCCTGGGGGACCCCTTGGGACAGAGGAGCAGTGGAGGAGGTGCAGTTGTTGATGTTGATAAACTGATGTCTGTCGGTGAGGTAGGATTTCAGCCAGGAGAGTGCAGTGTCGGTGATGTTGAGTGATGATTCGAGGAGGGACAGCAAGATGGTGTGGTTGATGGTGTTGAATGCTGCGGTGACGTCGAGGAGGATGAGGATGTTCAGGTTGCCGGAGTCAGAGGAGAGGAGGAGGTCGTTTGTGATTTTCAGAAGAGCTGTTTCGGTGCTGTGTTATGATCGGAAACCGGATTGAAATGGCTCAAAGAGGTCATTGGAGCTGAGGTGGGATTTAAGTTGTGAGGCAATGACACGTTCAAGTGTTTTTGACAGAAAGGGGAGACTTGGGATGGGCCGGAAGTTGGACATGATGTCAGGTGTGAGTCCAGGTCTTTTGAGAGTGGGTGTGACAGCAGCCAGTTTGAGAGGGGGGGGAACTGATCCAGATTTGAGGGAGGAGTTAATTATGGTGGCGATGAGTTGGGAGATGGCAGGGAGGCTCTCTTTAACAAATTTGGAGGGCATTGGGTGTGCAGGTGGAGTTAATTCCAGTCATGAAGTCGGACAGTTGCATGGGGGTCACAGGGGAGAAGTTGGACAGGGGCTGTGAGGTGAAGGGGGGGAGCCAGGAGGGGAGGTGGGGGGTGCTGATGAGGGGGTCAGATTGCTGTAAATGTTGCTGATTTTGGTTTGGTAAAAAACGAGAGTTGCACTGTTCGGTGGTGAAGGATGAGGTGGCGTTGTCACAGGGTTTGAAAAGTTTGCTGATGGTGGAGAACAGACGCTTGGGGTTGCTTAATGCAACTTGATAGTATCTATACTGTGTAACCCCGGATGATGTATTATTTTTTACAGCTTCTCCAGAGCAACAGAAATCATTGCTGACAATTCTTTCACAGGCTTAGCACTCGTGAACTAAATGTAAAAAATGGTAGGGTGCCCCTTTAGGCCCATTCTGACATCATATCAACGTCATATCAAATCAAATATTTCTCTACATCTTATAGAAATGTAAAATTGGGTAGTAATTTTGTTACTGGCAATGTTAGGGTTTTAGCAATTTGAGTATAATTCTTAAGGTTTGACGTTTTTTTTACTTTCTAAAACTATCCTATATTTAATAAGCAAAAAACAATAGTGGATGCAGATGCAATAAAATACTGTTGAACTTTAAATGACAAAGGATATTAAAAATCAGGAAGTGAACATATACAACAGCCCTACAGTTGATAAGAAAACCATGTGTCACCGTGACTAAGAAAAACTAATAACTAGCACTGATTAACACATTCATCTCCGGTTGCGCAACAATTATTGTGTAAATAGCTATCACAGTTGGACCAAATCCAAAGCAAGCATTACAAAAGGAAGGAGAAAAGTGCCTTGAACTGATTTTTATAAAATATGTAATGCTATAATAGATTCTGTAGGCTTGAAAGAAATCTGAAACTGAGTGTAAATATTCAGTATTTGTTCAGCTGTAACACCGAGGTCAGTCATGTGAACACACAGTCCCTGATTGTGAAAAAAGATCTGATCACAGTCACACCGCCATCAATAATTCTGTTTTTACTTAACGTTCTAGTCGGGTGTCACATTTTTGAAACCTTTCGTCACAGTGACTTTAAAGGGGCCCGATGACGCTTTTTGGTGTCTTCCTTTTCCTGTGATATAGGTTTTGTGCATGTAAATGACACGCCCCAATTGGACTCCTTTGTTTACTTCCGTAACATAGTGACATCACTATGCAGTGGTGTAGAGTAACTAAGTACATTTACTCAAGTACTTTATTTAAGTAAAATTAAGAGGTACTTGCACTTGAATGAGCATTTCCATTTGATGCTACTTTTAACTTCTACTCCACTACAATTCAGAGGTAACTGTACTTTTACTCCACTACACACTACATTAACATAGTACCTTTTAGTTATATTGCTGATATTAAATAATGATGTGAAATGTAATCAACACTTAAAGACTACACTTCACCTGGATTAAATTCAAATGCTACCCAGCTGTAAATTAAGTAATTAAAATGAGTTCCACCTTTACCAGCTGTGATAATCATATTAATACATCAATAATTATAATCATAAGACATAATAAATATGATTCTGAAATGGGCCAATCTGCATAATGAGTACTTTTACTTTTGGTACTTTAAGTATATTTTGATGCCGATACTTTTGTACTTTTACTTTAGAAACATTTTGAATGCAGGAATTTTACTTCTAACAGAGTATTCCTACACTTTGGTACTTCTACTTAAGTACAAGATCCGAGTACTTCTCCAACCTGTCACTATGTAACACTCGCTCTTTTATTGGCTGGCGCTCCAAAACATTGTACGTGATAGGCTAAGAGGCGGGACATCTTTAAGCGGTTGACTAATCACAACAGAGCCGGCCAGCTAACCAATCAGAGCAGACTGAGCTCTGGTTTCAGACAGAGGGTGAAAAGAGGTGCTGCAGCACCAGCAGTATGAGAGAAATAAAGAGCTTTTTGAACATTAAAGCATGGAGACATTTCACAGTAAAGGAAACAAAATACCTGCAAGTTAGCATAATATTGTGCACAATGTTACATAAAGAAAAACCCACAGTTGGCATAATAAGATAATGTTTTGTCTTTAATAGCTTGATTCATATCAAAATAAAACATTTTCTCTGATTGGAAAGAGCATTGCATCACAGTACATGTTTTCAGTTATTTTATCTTTGAAGAGCTAAAATATGCTTTCTGTTAAATTCTTAGAACTGACAGTGTGTTTTGTCACAATAAACTAAAATACTATTTAGATGAAATTATTCAAGGCATTGTCACTGAAACACACAGAGGAAAGGATAATGGACGAGTGTGGTTGCTCCCTTCCCTTCTGACTGGAGGAAAGGTCAGATCCATTCACTGAAGAAGAATTTTGATTGGTCTTCCACTTTGACCTTTTTATGATACATACATCATGTGTATCAACATATCCTGCAAACACTAAAAGTATAACACTGTCAGTTAGGTGTATCCTCAAAACATCACAATTTGAATTATTTTTATAAAATGTGAATAGCACTTTTGACTACTTTTTGTTTGTATGAGCATAAAGAATTGCTTTTATGTTATGAAAATATTCCAAATTGAAGGAAAAATATGTCATTATAGTGTTGGTGGTTGAGTTTATATGAAAAATGTTTCTTTAATCGTGTGTACACAGTGCAATGTTGTGAATGAATTAACTGACTTAAAAAAAGAAGAGAAAAGACAGAATTATTCCAGCATTTTTTCCAGTAAGAATAGTATTATATATATCAGTTGCATGTCCGGTGGCGGGTGTCAGAGGGAGCAGGGGTACTTGGTCCAGGGAGGCAGTCTTCCTGTTTCATTTGCCAGCCTCCAGTACCTCTCCTTCAGGATGAATGCTGCCGCTTTGGGCTGCCTCTGCCTGGTGAAAACACCCTTCTTGTTGCCCACCACACGGGTGATCCCTGCAGACACAAGACCACATGAACTTTGTCATGCACAGGAAATAAAATATACCCTTTAAAATGTAGCAAGACTTAAGAAATCTGGTTATTAATATCCATTACATTAAGCTTTCACAGTCATAAGAGGTGGCTATTCAGTCTAACGGAAGATGTGTAGACAGCATTCCTGATATCTACAGGGAGCTTTTAGAGCCAAGATGGCAACAGGTTTTTTTTTTTTTTGAGGAGTACCTGATTCCCACTCGCAGTGAGGGAGTGGGGAGCCGATTGGCTGATGCAGAGCGCAGTGTAAGTTTCGGGTTATGATAAGGCTACTGATCATCTGTGCAGACGTGTCTTTCACACATCTGTGCTGCAACACGTTTGTCCATTGTACAACTAGTGTAGGAGCCACATGTAAAGTATTTTCTGTGTTTGTTATGTCACATTTTTTGATTCACTATATGTGGTGGGCGTGTCTATTGGATTTGTGTGGTTATATCAGGTTGCTTTTACCTGTGCACTTTCTCATAGATGGAGGGGGAGTGAGCTGGAGAAGGACCATTTTTGTTGACCGCATGCACGCATACGCAATCACTATACGGACTAGAAATAATTGTATGTTTGCTTGTTTTGTTTGCAAATAAAAGGTCAAACGCATACCAGTGGAAATACTTTTTTCTTGCGCGTCAGACAATGTTTTTCTCTTGTTTAGTGCCTCGCGGCACTACTTTTGGATTACTACAGCCGCAACAACTAGTATTGATCAAAGTTTTCACAAATCGGAGAAAAATGATCTGATGAGCTGATAACTACATAGGTTTTATTTTCCTACAACAACAAAAAAAACAAGATGGTGGCGGAAGTTGCAAAGAAGTGTGTCAGTGTGTGCAAACCCAGAGTTTCCAGGATACACACATTAAAGGCGTTATCCTCAGTTGATGTTTTTTTTTCAGCTAGCTTAGTAGATAACACTTCCTTGCTCTGTTATATGGTTGGAGGTTGGAGTTTTTTAAAAGGATATAGTTCCTACATGAAAAAGGTCTGTGGATTATCTTACGCAACAGGGTCATGATTTCTGGAGAGATATGCTGTTGACTTGAACCACATACTGGGTAGACTCCTCCAGTGCCTATATCTCCAACACTTGGCTTCTCACACCAAAACAATCTAGATGGATACTGTTACGACCCCCTCCACTCCACTCCACTCCACTAGGGGTCTCTGCCTTTGTGTTCTGCTTGCTGGCTATTGTTTGTGTTTCAGGTGATCGACCTGATGAGCCACACCTGGGCCGTCGACATAAAAGGCCAACACCAACCCATACTGCCCTCTCACTCTTCTTTGTTTCTGCACATTTTCCCACACCCATACACGCAATCATTACTGATAACTGACTTCCACGTTTATTAGGTTTCTTTGAAGACCTTTGGTTTTGGTTATAGTAGATAAATACGCTTTTTGTTTCACTTAACTTGTCTGGTCTCCCATCTTTGTTGCAGCCTATGAGCCAGGTCCAAACTTTTTGACATTGTTTCTAATTCTGTAGTGCAGCTATCTTTTTCTGCTTGTAAGTGGATTGAAGGGCTGAGACTGATTACAACAATCAGATCAGCTGTAACTTGGTAGCAGGTGCACCTCGTTGTGTGCATGCTGGTTGTTTGGGAGACAAGGACAAGTGTGGTGAGTAGATGTTTGTTTTTGTTGGATAATGTAAGCAGTTGTAATGAAATGCAGGTGGGTGGTGTTTTTGTTTTTCGTCGCTAAGCTGTAGCCGATTTTTGGTAGTCCTGTGAGTGTTTTTCACTTCTGTCCCTGTAGGCTTCAGAACGGACTCCCTTTGGAATTAGTTGGGGGGTTTTAGTGTGGTGTTGACGTGTTTAGAGCTATTAGCTCGGGATCACGTCCAAAGCTGCGGGTGGAGTTGCTAATTGCTAGCTGCTTTACCGGGCTTGTGGGTTTCAGTCCATAAATACCCACCATAAGTAGCACCTGAAGACTAGGGGGGAGATTAGGTAGTTTCTGTTTGGTTTGGTAGATAGAGGGACATGACTGCTGTTGTATGTGCTATTTTTGAGATCGGCTGAAAATGTGTTAAGTGACATTACAATGTTGTTATCTGTCTCGCCTTAGTTAAATAATGTTGGTGTTTTCCTGTTGGTACTTAATCCTGGTAAACCGTTTGGCTTTATTAGTTCTAAAACAAGTCTGGGTTGTGGTGGTATCTTAGTGCAGGATGTTACAGTGGTTTATGTGGAAGTAATCAGATGGTAGCAAGAGGGAAGTGCAAAATGGTAATTTGTTTGAAGTGTCTGCAAGTGGTTGGTTAGACCTGTAAGCTTTGGGAACATAAGCGCTGCAGTTCATGCCTTGGTTGGGTGAGCTTTGCGTAGTTTGGTTGCCTCTTTGTGCTGTGCTTCTGTGGAAGACTTGGTTGGCTAGTGAGCCGTTTGTTTCAGAGGAACCTTTGGTTTGACGCTTATGTTGATTCTAGTTTGTGATGGCTGGAATCTTGGTGAGGGCAAAGCTTTAGCAAGCTTTGTCTAGCTGCAGGTAATTTGTCGGACTCTGGTGAATGTTAATCTGTTTTTGGACGTCCTGTTAATGCTCTTCCATGCATGGTCCATCACCCTTCTCTTCAGTGTGTGTTCTCTCTGATCTCCATCTTTCCTGTAAACTCTTAAAAAGCTTCCTTAGGCCCTGATATTGCAAGTTTGCATCTCTTAAAAGGCTTCTTCAGGCATTAGAGTTGCTGGGTTGGAAAATGGAGACTGGGTGAACACCGATATGTATTTCAAACCGGTCAGTATGGAACATGTATATGTAATTTTGAACTTTGCATTTCAATATTATTCTGTGTTGGTTGCTATGTTTGGATGGTGCCCCCATGGTGGTGGGTGGGGGGTGGGGTGTAGGTGGTGTTACCTGGTTTCTGCACATTTTCATACACGCAATCATTACTGATAACTGACTTCCACGTTTATTAGGTTTCTTTGAAGACCTTTGGTTTTGGTTATAGTAGATAAATACGCTTTTTGTTACACTTAACTTGTCTGGTCTCCCATCTTTGTTGCAGCCTATGAGCCAGGCCGTAACAGATACATAGAACTGCAGGCACAGTGTATAAACTGGGAGAAATAACAGCAGATTTCATGATCTCCAACTACGGTACCTTGCACCGTCATGAAGTCTGCAAAGTTCCAGATGAGTTCGCCGATCACATACTGCTTCCTCTTCTGGTCGAATACGTCGTGGCAGCTCTGCAGGACCACCTTCTGGTACTCCTCAGTAAACATCATGGGTGGATCCTAGAAAGGAAAAGAGACATTAGCAAGCATTAGCATGCTTCTGGGGAAACGAATCCAAAACAGATTTAGGTAGGCGGAGGAAGACAAAATCGTTAATGCATTACAGGCTATCAATGCTACAAAACAGAAAGTAATACAAATACTGGTGCACTGCAGTGGGGTAAATAGAGTTCTTACACTGTGAAGCCCTGGCACTGCATCGGCTCCATATTCACTCTGGATGATGGGCTTCTGGTACTTTCCATACCAGTTCTCAAACTGAGTGTTGAGCTGAAGGGGGATGACCTCCAGGTGGCCGGGGTCATGGTACCAGGAGAAGTAACTGTTTATGCAGATCACATCCACATAGGGAGCCTAGGGATGAGAGAAAATACTTAATATGAGTCTTAAAGATACTCTTCA
This sequence comes from Notothenia rossii, assembly GCF_949606895.1. NCBI lineage: Eukaryota > Metazoa > Chordata > Actinopteri > Perciformes > Nototheniidae > Notothenia > Notothenia rossii. Next base: position 22,916,177 of record NC_136907.1, on the reverse strand, counting down.
CAATTTAAAATGTTCTTTTTCAGTGTAAATTAAGAAATGAGGCAAGATACAAACCATTATTACCTTACAGAAGATTGAATGTTTGCACGATATAAGGAATTATGGACTGGCAGTGTTTTTCCCTTTTGGCCATGACAGAGTGAAGCAGCAGTCATTTCTCACACAGCCACAGTTATTTGCCCTGAGGTTAATAAATAGTGGCTGCAGGTAGTCAGCTAAATAACCAGTACCTTTAGGTTTGGAATTACACCCCGAAAGATATTCCTAACAGCCCAGGAATGTGGGGCATGTAAACAAATTAGTTTGACATTGGGTTTGCAACCTCTGAAGGTCAGCAGGATAACACACACTTTTACATCAGGCCTTTAAGTCTGATCATGACTGATCTTATTTACTTTATGTATATAGACTATATATACATTAAGTAAAGAAGATCAGTCATGATCGCACAGACACACTTTTTCCACATTACCGGTAGTTATCTTCACTCTACATAATGTGTAGAATTTCAGAATAATTATCTGATTATATCATCAGTATCTGCCCTTAAATATATACAGTATTTTTGTATTTATCCCTAGTTTCACATGTTTTAGTTTTTTCCCCCTGATGTCATCCAGAACAAAACCAATGATGTCAATTAACTGTTGCTTTTGAAATGTATGATAAAATCCAATATGGGAAAAAGTCAGTATCTGATTTTAAAAAGTGAGTATCTCATATGTTCTGCATTCACTGGCTTCATGTTGATATTGGAGAGAATATCATAAAAACTCACCCCTTTGTCCCGGGCATAGTGACTGTTTGAGACGTAAGTGACGGGCCGGGTTGGATCCAGAGCTTTGGTGTGTTGTATCAAAGTCCTGTATGCGAAACATAGTTTTTGTTTCATGATAACGTTTTGTATAGTCATTACAATGTCACAAAGGGCTGACTTTTGTTGTTAAAAAACACCATATCTGTATTTTCAGTATGTGCACACAGTCTGATGCATATTTTTATTCTATTTTTGAATATATTCCCACAACAAGAAAGTTAATTACCGTAATTTTCGGACTATAAGGCACACCTGAATATAAGCCGCAGCAGCTAAATTGAATGATGTGTACATATATAAGCCGCACTGTGTTTTAATGTTTAATTAGCATATGTAAGGGTTCGTGCACAGAGGGGATTGTCGGGAAAGAGATGGCTGTTTGAGGAAGCTCCCATTTATTAACATTTCAACAAACAAGTTGCATATTTGCATACCGTATTCAAGTGTTACCATTTAGTGCAATAGTAGCTACAGAACATGTACTGTGCTGTGTAAACTGTACTGTATCACATAGCGTTTCAGACACACAAACTTTTCAACTTTCAAACTTAAACGGTGCGCTCCCAGCGCACGTACCGGCAGTGATCTACAGCAGCGGTTTTCAACCAGTGGTACGGGGACAAACTGTCTCGCTCTCGTAATGTCTGTCTGTCTTGCTCTTGTTCTGTCTCTCGAACCACTCTCGGTTCCACTTTTACTTTTGCGCGCTACCTGTCTCACTCTTTTCCGGCCTCCAGCTTTTCCTGCTGGAGCCCGCCGCTTAAAGGTGGGGGGCGCGGATCGGCCATAGAGCCCATAGAGTTAAAGGTGGTGGACTGTAACCTGTAAAATCCATAGATTTAGGAAGTCCCCTAGTGGCCGTTAGCTGTAAAAATCCATAGATTAGCCGCACCGTTATATAAGCCGCAGCGTCGAAAAATGGGAAAAAAGGCACGGCTTATAGTCCAAAAATTACGGTACATTGATCAAATGAACATCGTTAGTCCAGGATGTATATGGAATGAATAACATTAGAAGGAAACTGTCATTTAGCTGCTTAGAGCTCAATCCCCACCATCTAATCTTCATACATCCTTTGCGATCAGTACAGAAAATCTCAGTTTGTAAAGCTAATTGAGTAAACATGAGGGAGTGTTTATTTTGCTCAAAGTCTTTTAGTCTGTTAGTGGGGCATGTTGGACTCGTGGGCACAGTTTATTCTCGGCACACACCCTAGGCTGCTTTTACGGTTACGGCAGTAGAGCAGGTTGAGCCTCAGGCAGATACTGAGCTCCAGCTGTTAGTGTTCAGGGCAAGTTCATGATATTGACTACTCTTACTGCATTCCACACAGAGGAAAAAAGGGATAGGCTCTGATTGAATAAAAAACAAGTACACCCCTACAGCAACACACACAAACAGTCTCTAAAGCTTCAAACCTTTTAAAAGTTTGTCATAGGATAGTTAGTTTTTGGGATAGAAAGTGAATAATCCTGCACCCAAAAGGACCAGATATATCAGTTTTGGTAGGAATTAGTGTTTGACAAGTGGATCTAAACAAGACTTACTTAAAATAGAATTCAGCAGGGGGCATCTCTGAAGCCGGCTCATTGGCTACTGACCACATGACCACGGACGCATGGTTCTTGTCCCGGCGTACAAGCTCGTCCATCACGTCCAGGTGATGGTTTAGGGAGGCGTTTCTAAAACTGCGACTGCATCAGCAAGGCACAAAAAACAGAGAAACTGAGTTGACATCTCCTATAAAAACATTTGGACGATTTTGTACATGTGATTAGTTACCTCTTTATCCCCTTAAACATTCTACATTACTGTCTTGCAGAAGATGTAACGGGCTCAGGTTTAAAGCTAGAGATACCCGACTAGTATCATATGAAACTAGGTACCATAAAGGCATCCATTTGCACAACCCAGCGCTCCAAAGTTAGGCTACATTTTGTGTTGGGAAAAACTTGTATGGCCATATTCACAGGGGTCTCCTGACCTTTCAGCATAAGATATCTGATTGGAAATGGGTTCTGTGAATACCCATGAGTCTTCCATTTACATACAAGCCAAAGTTCTGCTCTTCCTATGCAGTTTTGGGCAAACACCATGCAGAATGGTACAAAAATCATCTAGTGTTTAGCATGCAGAATGGTAAAAATTGTTCATTTTAATATTCCTGCATGGTGGGTTCCCTTAATAGTCTTGGAATTGCATCAACTGGGGGGACTTTAAACGTTATACTTTACTTTGTATAAAATGAGCTGTTGTGAGCTCTAGGATGATCACAGCCTCATGAAACTCCATAAACACAGGTAATTTAGGAGATTTTTCTTTTGTAGGTATATTAACAATAAGGGGGATTTGAGTAATTTACTTCCAACCAATTGCCTGAGGGGAGTGGAAGAGGTAAACCCGGCACATAACTCTAACCAAAGTTAATATGAAATACTTTATTTTCAATACGCTGTTGATAATATGCAGCTTATTATTATTTCTCAAAGTGGGTTTACTGGGAGCTAAGGGCAAAAACAGTCAGGAGGTTTTCAGGAGTAGCGGTGATGGACTGTCTTTCCTTAAAACGCTCTTTCTACCAGTCACATGTTCATGCAGTCGCCCACTCAGAACCTTCAAACACATCCAAAGGTCAGAGAATGAGAGTGGTGACACCTACATGTCTTTGATGCCCACCCCCGGGCACTCGTCTATCACCACGATGCCATGGCGGTCACACATCTGCAGGATCTCCTCAGCGTAGGGGTAGTGGCTGGTGCGGAAAGAGTTGGCCCCCATCCACTTTAATAGGTTGAAGTCTTTAACAATAAGGGGCCAGTCAAAGCCTTTACCCCGAATCTACAACACAAGGGAAAAAGTGGAAGGGAGGATTTATTGTAATGAATAACCATTTTATTTATATCAACATTTTTTTTTTAATCAGAAATATATTGTCTGATGACGTGAGGTCAACAGATATGCTGCTTCCCTCTAGTGGTACTCACATCAGAGTCCTCGTGTTTATTGACTCCATGGAAATAGAAGGGCTTCTTGTTGATGAGGAACTGTGTGCTGGTAACACTGACGGTGCGGATGCCGACTGCTAGAGTATACACATCCTCATGTGTAGATCTCTCATTGGCTGCCATGAGGCGAACCTAGATGTTTAAGGGCAAAAGTCAGAAACATTTTTTCTTGCAAATCTTTCAGGTGACATAGTAAATAGAAGTGCTGAATACCCAACAACTAAAGCAAGTCAAGGAGTTCTAAAACAAGATAACACACAGAAAGGAGGTGCAAACATTTCAGTTGAAGAAGAAAAGTGAAGGGTGTTAAGATTTTTTCTCTGAGATTCAAAGAGTCATTTGCTGTTGTCCAGGAATACATCACATACAGCATTACTATTATTACAGTGCTTAGCTTTAAAGTGGTGGTACAATTGGATAATTTTACATTATTGTATTATTATAAAAATGTGAATAGCTTCTCCTCCTGACTTAAAGGATGTTTTAGCCACAGTAAAAACAATATTCATTTAACATGGAACACTATAAAGAATGTTTTCACTGTAGGAGCCATTTTATGGGTGTTGTTGGTGTCTCAGTTCACTTTATTTATATGTATAGTGCAATACTATTTTGAACACTCGTGGGCGGGGTTTAGCTGTACCGGGTGTATAAAAGGGGTCATAGGTGACAGGAAAGGACGAGGACACAGGAGGAAAGAGCATACCGAGTCAACCAGCCCGGCAGATGCTCACCACAACCATTGACTTTATATTAAACCTTGGTATGTGAAACGCTAAATAAACAACATTCTAAACTGCAGCAGAGGACCGGAAATTCATCAGTTTGTGTCTGTGTCTGGATCACTCTAAACCCTCCAGTGAAGTAATGGCAAAAGGATATAGGACATTGGAACATTAAAATTGCCATTACACACTGTTTTACCCTCCAAACTGAGCACCATCACAAGGTAGAGGATGTAGTCCGATCATCATACTCATGTCAATATGCTGTTACCTGCATTATAAACGTATATTCATGCGACCTGACCTGATAGTCATATTGACTAACATGCTGTCTTACCTCCATAGAGTAAAGGTACCCTGGACTCTCATGCATCAAATACGGCCACCACAGATTGACGTCTACTACTTTGAGCACTCCAAATGGCTCGGTGGAGGAGGCCACACAGTGGCCATCTTTGTCCATCAGAGTGACCTTCACTGTGGCTGTGGTAGCACCTTGGACTGATACCTTGTAATTGACTCGACCTGAAACAAAGGGAAAACAACTATGAATAAAGTCACATGACTACTCTTCGTTGGTTTAGATCCCATGTAGCTTTATTGAGCAGTTTCTTCTTTTACAAGTTATTTGGTGGTCATGAGTATTTCAAATTACTTTAAAGCAGTGGTTCTCAACTGGTGGGTCGAGCAATTTATCTAAACATTTAGCAAAAGTGCACCACATTCAGACGGAGAAATGCACCGGATTCGACTGTCTTTCTAGTAGCTCTGTAGCCCCCCCATCCACGAGTAACTTTTCCACGTCAGCAACACACGGAGTTAACACAATTATACAAGCATGGGTTAATGATTAGAGGTAACAGAGTTACTCTTTATTTTGTTAAAGTTTCAGCTATTCTGTTAACAGTTCTGTTATCAGCTTATTTAGTACGATTTGTTAAAACATTGTTGTTTCTTTTGATGTGAAATATTATTTATTAAATTAAATAAAAAGCAATGTTAATTTTGTTCACAATTTTTTAAAGTTAATTTAATAATATATGTATTTTTGAATCAAGTATTCATCTTTATTGTCTTCATTGTTAGTTTCCACATGCCTAAAACAACCTCAAGCTAAATCTAAAAGTTGATGGCTAAATAAGAGCGTTTGAGAAATTGTGCAAGGCATAATAGTCCGAATAGTCGATTAATCGTTTCATTAATCGATAGATTAATCGATTATCACATTAGTCGTTTGTTGCAGCCTAGTTGTCCCATGTATAAATAAAATGTGTTATTCAGCAACCCTTGCAATTTGGGATTTTATTTTTGGTTGGTAGACCTCGGTTTCAAAAGTAGCTCACCAGCCAAAAAAGTGTGGGCACCCCTGCCATAAACGGTTTTGAAAACTTCTGTCACATAGTGATCATCTTCTCAATAAAATATCTTTGCTGATGTTTTTTTTCCGAGTCATCTGGCCAATCAGAATCAAGATTGTTGCCGGAAGTCCCCACGGAGAATAACTTTGCGGTAGAACTCTTCTTTATACATCCATGGTACAACTTCAGATAAAAATGAACACATAATGAAATTTGACCCCCGGTTTGATGATTGACAGGTCACAGAACAATGGGAGCTATGTACCCTAACCCACAATTTAAAGTAATTCACACAGAGTATCTCCTCTTTACTCTTCTCGCAGCAAGATGTCAGAATAAAGTGAAAAACAAGGCAAGCAATGGCATAAAATATTATTAATATGTTGGGTAGTAATAGATGTATTTATTTTCATCTCAGAGTGTACCAGAATGCATAGTTTGTTAGTATTTCTAAAAATCTCCTGGGGGAGAATCCTCCCAGACCCCCCTGCTGGGGCTGGGTTTACAGCATGTGTGCCTTTTTATGTAGTTCAGCTTGGATTCCATCATCTCATTAAACCTTTTTTAAAAGCATACTTTAGTTTTGTGAAGGGATATAAGGGATATATGCACTGTACTTCACTTTAATTAATATTGTATGCTGAAAAGCGTATATGTTACAGCACGATTTTTTGTTGAATAGATTTGAGTGCTTCAAAATGTTGGGTCGCGATCGATGTATTGACCAAGTAAAAAGTGGGTCCCGAGGCCTGACCAGTTGAGAACCACTGCTTTAAAGTGTGCATGCATTATTTACCAGTGTTATCCAAGAAGTCCGTCACCACAGTGATGTCATCCACATAGGCCGTAGGAGTAGTATACAGCAATACAGGTCGATGTATACCAGCGTAGTTGAAGAAATCAAAGTAGATGTTTTGCACAAAAAAGCCTTTTGGATACCTATTAATCAAATACATTAACCTCATTATCTACATACAAATTAACACACATTTTGCCCCAATATGACATAAAACCAGAAAAAAAAGCTAGATTCGTAAAGCACTGGAATTATTTACAATTCATCACAGTTTTAGACATTGTAACATGGACAAAAGCAGATTAAGTGTCACTTATTGTGTAATTGATGAAAGCAGTTAAAGGATCAGTTAAGAATAATGACGACGCAAACTTATTAATTGCCATTATTAAAAAGTGGCTTAAATGAATCTGAGCAAATAAGTTTTCTTCAGTTATGTTAGCTCACACAATAATTTAGGCAAGCGTCGTATAGGGTTTTGTTTAAAGATAAAAAGTGTTTAGGGTTACTTGGTGATGTCGTCGATGTGCTGGATGCTTCCTGGAGGAAGAGTCTCCAGAGTCAGAGTGTTGTTGACGGCGATGGTGATCCTGCATGGCTGGGTTGGATCCTTGCGGATTAAACTGCCTACCTCAGCCTCAAAAGGAAGATGGCCGCCGTTATGCTCTGTCACCTTCACCCCGTTCACCCACTGCAAAGGGTAAATTATTCAAATCGGCCTGATCTCATTATCACAAGAGATGGAAAATGGATCAACAGAATATTTTTTTCCAGCAGATGACTTCTTTTTCTATGTGTAACTGGAATGGTTTAGGGAAGCTACATGTGATACTCACCACTATTGAGTAATAGTGAGCACTTCCCACTCTGATAACCACTCTTGTTCCTTCATCAGTGATCCAGCGCGCAGGCACCACCACCTCACGCTCATACCACACCCAGCCAATGAAATCTCTCAAAGTGGGGTCCTGCGTGATGTCATTGTAGCTGGCAGGAACTGGCATGTCAATCACTGGGCCCGTCTAAGGAAAACAAAACAATGAAAAGGCAGGATTTCATTATTAAGAGCGGATCTGCTGTAGTTGGTGATGAAGTTGGTGTAACTGGGATGATTATGATTGAATCAAAACTTATTATGGGGAGTTAATAGTAGCCGTTTTACCTGTTTCAGTGGTGCAATTTGCCTCTCATGACATAATATATGTTGGCCTTTGTAATAATGATGATTTTAAAAATAACGTTTATTGACAATGTTGTAAAATATGTGCACATGTCAATTACATTGCTTTGCACTTTTAATATGAGTTGCCTTATGAAAGGAACATGTTTATTAGTTGGAGATTTCTGCACAGCTACAGGATGTATACAGAAAAAGTAGTGCGCGGAGTCTCACAGTGCTTACAAAGATGCAATGAGGTCGTTGCTTCAGTTTCCCAGGTGTGAATGGGGCCAGTCAACTTTGCTCTCCGGTGTTGCCAGTGCCACATATGAAAACACTGGCACTATGTAGACTGCATATACATTTCTATTTAAATATGTTGCATGTCTTAATTTCTTTTTTATTGCAATTGACCAATTGCAATTGAGTGAAAACAAAGGTTCAATAGAGTCTACGTGTATAGCTTTTCAACAAAAATGAATGTACGTACACGTGGGTTATTTCACCCCTTGCCGGTAACTTATCTCATTCAGTATGGGAGTATTCAAACTAACTTTTTAAACTAAAACGCTCTGCTTTATGTTTCCGTTAGCTTCCCTGCTGCTCACCTCCCTCAGGCGACTTTTGTACCATGCCTTGTCGAAGCCCTGGTTCCTGTCTGGAGACTTATCAGCCCTGAAGCTCCAGAGCCCGCTCAGCTCCTTCACCTCCCTGGAGGAAGACTCCCGGGGGAAGAGCATGCCGGTGTTCAGCAGACATGCCGCTTCGAACAGAGCGCACAGGCACAGGACACGGAACAGCCCGGGCCTTTCAGGTGAGAGCATCCTGCTAAGTCTGCAAATTCTGCCCACTCGGAAAGTAGCTCCGCAGGTTTCCTTTGCTTACTCAGTCACATGATTTGAGTTTTTGTAATCACGTGACAGGAGTGTAGCTCTATCGTGCTGCTTTCGCTTACTGTCGGAAATTGACGACGCTGAAGTTGGCTTCCGATTCAGAGCATCCGATTCGGCAGTTAAGGGGAAAGTTAAGGGACATTTAATTTACAGCGCTGACAGAACAATCCTCCGTGTTTTAACCTCTTAAATCGCTGCATAGCCGATTTATTTGGACTGGATTATCCCAGAGAGTCTAAAGATTCTTTATAACACAGTTTGAGATTTGTGAAACCTTTATTCTATTTGTGAAAATACAAAAAAGGGAGATTTCAGTGCTTTTTTCACATGTAGACCACATTAGACCAGGTCCTTATCTAAAACCACTAGACCTAGACTCATCACATCTGGACTGGATTATCCCAGAGAGTCTAAAGATTCTTTATAACACAGTTTCAGATTTGTGAAACCTTTATTCTATTTGTGAAAATACAAACAAGGGAGATTTCAGTGCTTTTTTCGCATCCTGACCACATTAGACCAGGTCCTGATCTAAAACCACTAGACCTACACTCATCAAATCTGGACTGGATTATCCCAGAGAGTCTAAAGATTCTTTATAACACAGTTTCAGATTTGTGAAACCTTTATTCTATTTTATGAAAATACAAAAAGGGAGATTTTGATGCTTTTTTCAAATCTAGACCACATTAGACCAGGTCCTGATATAAAACCACTAGACCTAGACTCATCAAATCTGGACTGGATTATCCCAGAGGGTCTAAACATTATTTATAACACAGTTTCAGATTTGTGAAACCTTAATTCTATTTGTGAAAATACAAAAAAGGGAGATTTTGCTGCTTTTTTTTTTACATGTAGACCACATTAGACCAGGGCCTGATATAAAACCACTAGACCTAGACTCATCAAATCTGGACTGGATTATCCCACGGAGGCTAAAGATTATTTATAACACCGTTTCAGATTTGTGAAACCTTAATTCTGTTTGTGAAAATACAAACACAGGTGGAAGGCTGAGGTTGATGCAGCAGGCCAGGATCAGAATCAGAGAGGGAACCTCCCAGCTGGGCTAGTCCAGATCCAGTCCAGATTTGATGAGTGTAGGTCTAGTTGTTTTAGATCAGGACCTGGTCTAATGTGGTCAGGATGCGAAAAAAGCACTGAAATCTCCCTTGTTTGTATTTTCACAAATAGAATAAAGGTTTTACAAATCTGAAACTGTGTTATAAAGAATGTTTAGACCCTCTGGGATAATCCAGTCCAGATTTGATGAGTCTAGGTATAGTGGTTTTAGATCAGGACCTGGTCTAATGTGGTCTAGATTTAAAAAAGCATCAAAATCTCCCTTTTTGTATTTTCACAAATAGAATAAAGGTTTCACAAATCTGAAACTGTGTTATAAAGAATCTTTAGACCCTCTGGGATAATCCAGTCAAGATTTGATGAGTGTAGGTCTAGTGGTTTTAGATCAGGAGCTGGTCTAATCATGTGGTCTAGATAAAAAAAAAAGCTGCAAAATCTCCCTTGTTTGTATTTTCACAAATAGAATTAAGGCTTGACAAATCTGAAACTGTGTTATATAGAATCTTTAGCCTCTGTGGGATAATCCAGTCCAGATGTGATGAGTCTAGGTCTAGTGGTTTTAGATCAGGACCTGGTCTAATGTGGTCTACATGTGAAAAAAGCACTGAAATCTCCCTTTTTTGTATTTTCACAAATAGAATAAAGGTTTCACAAATCTCAAACTGTGTTATAAAGAATCTTTAGACTCTCTGGGATAATCCAGTCCAAATAAATCGGCTATGCAGCGATTTAAGAGGTTAAAACACGGAGGATTGTTCGCTCAGCGCTGTAAATTAAATGTCCCTTAACTTTTCCCTTAACTGCCGAATCGGATGCTCTGAATCGGAAGCCGACTTCAGCGTCGTGGAAATTGCTCAATGAAGAGTTGAGCAGAGCATTAGCAATCATTTTGTCGTCCTACTCCTACCCCACCCAATTAAAACCCCTGGCTTGTAAATCGAAAAGATCCACAACACGAGAAAATTAATACTTCATTCTAAATTAACATTATATTCTCAGCACTGGTTGCAAACGATATCATCCTTCACGGAAGCAATGTTGAATAGATGACCCTAGATGGCGCCAGACACTTGCTCATCAAAGTCAACAAGAGTGCAACCGAGCACAGAAGCATCATTTACCTCCTGTAAAAGTGTCCAATAGGCCTGGAGATGTGTCAGGGTCATTCTATTCTATCAATCTTAAATCCTGCATATAAAATGTTTGGGAGGTTTGAATTCAGAAAAATAATATATTTGGAAATGTATGCATCCATTCATAAGTATAAGGTGCAATATGTTAAAGGTTAGACTGAAGTACTCAAAGGTATTCAGATAAAATCAGACTACTGTTTTTTTTATCAAATGGATAACATGATTATTTGTAAGAAATATTCCATGTCATGTGTCATCAACTAACTACATTTCCAAATAATCTGACCCAACCCTGTTTTTTCACAGACTTTAGATGCTCAGTCGGAAGTGAGCTGTGAGAATACTTCACTGGAATTTGGGGAGTAGATTTTTAAGCTGAGTCAGAAGATGTATCCTTACTGCAAAATTATAAAAATTGTCCACCTCCTCAACCATGTCATACTAACCTGTTTATCTCTACGAATTTATAAAGCAGTGGTTGATGTTTTGTGTCCACAACAGGTTCAGTTCTCTATCAGTTGCAAGTTGTAATATAACATTTATAAGACCCTGGTGGCCCTGGGGTGTCAGGCTCTGACCATGAACTGCTGCTGCACCCTAGAGGTCCGTCTGCTTGTGATTCATTGTTGCCTGTAATTTCCCAACCGTCGTTCCCCTTTCTGTAAACTATCTGCAATCAGAATGCTGAGAAAGGTATACAAAAAAAATCCATAAAAAAATCTCTACTCAATTATAGCACTTGTAGTCATACACATTTTGGAGACAAATGTGAAGCAATGTCTTAGTTTTGTCATATGTCTTAGTGACCCAAAAGGAGTGATTTATTACAGCACTATTCTGGTTATGTAAAGGTATTTAAAGGGAATTGTGATGCATGATCATAAAGTGCACATTTGTGAAGCAATTATTAGCTTAAGAAGGTATTTCTGCAGATCTTTAGGGCAAGATAAGGTCACAGAAACTGAACAGTTGTGTTGGAGTTTTTGACTTCCTACTGAAATAGATGAGGGAAATGCTATAAAAACATCATGCAACACTGTTACCGGCAGTAAGTCTATTTATCTCAGTTTTTGACTATTTCCTAATAACCTGTATGTTGAAATGAAGTTTTACAAGTATCTGTAGTCTCTCTGAATGGAACCAAACATTCCTAAATCCACTTTTGGTCTACTCTACATGGGACATTGGCTATCCAGGTATGTTTATAAGCCCTGATTGCACCAAATGGACGTATTCCCACGTAACTTCTAAATCCCAGAGGGAGTGATTCCACAGACTCTTGCAGATTGAAAGGCGTAATACTTTCTTTGTATTTCTTTGTTTTTACTTATATATGTGTATGTCTGACATTTTCTTTAAGCGTATAACCCCTGGCTCCCCTCCAACATTTTGTTCTGATTCATTCTGGCTTTCTCGTTAAATCAAAATGACTGGAGTTGAAAACTATCCCCAAGAGATAAGGAAATTAGCTGAATTTAGAATTATTTCCCGTTAAAGTTATGTTGTCTCGCAAAAGACGTTTGATGCACTGTGCTTCTGCGATTCGCCTGAAATTATTATAAGTTTGATATTGAGTTCAGTGTTAATTTCTTGTATGAAGAATCTCTCAAGTCATTTTTCCACCAATTCATTTGGAATGAATCAAAAATAAAAGTACTTTTAATGTATTTTTGGAGCTTTTCCTTTGGTTCCCATGTCAGTGTTGTCGTATGTTCTACATACCAAACCTTTGATGACAAATCCCTGTGGCAAAAATCAAATGGTCATTTCAAAAAGTATTCAAGTGTATTACCACCATCTGGTATTGTTGACCTTTTATGATGCAGTTGTTATCGTCATGGCTTGCAATCTTCGTAAAGGCAAATCATGTGCTTTTCCATATTGGATTGATTTGATCCAGGAGAGCTGAACAAATAAGTACATGTTGGGGCATGCATGCATGCACATTTTGTATTGCTGAAATGACACAGGTTCTTTCGAATGTGTTTCACAGAGCATTAAATAACTTCAAGCCATACTCACTTGGCTTCCCACTAGTGATGTGACATTCGCGAACGATCCGATTCTTTTGAACGGCTCTTTGGTATGAACAAAGGGAACCGAGTCCTACTTGTTGAGAGCCGTTCTTTTTAACTGCCTGCCATAAATCCACTCGCCTTTACTGGGAACTTGAGTAGCAGTTTGGCTGGCTGAGAGATGTAGCAAGTTATACATTTTCTGTGAGTAAAAGTAGATTCTGGCAATAGAGAACCGCAGTGACACATCGTAAAACCCGGAAGTAAACTTCTTCCGGTTCCTTCTTGAAAAACCAATGCAAATTCTCCATAGGATTTTGGAAAATAGCTCGAAATAAGGTCTGTAGTTGACACACATTTAAGAGAGGGATCACGTTTTGTTCAGCCGGATAATCTCCACATGTCAACCCTACTTTTATCATTTCTGAATCATAAATCTAGTCGCGAAAAGCTAACATTATGCTATAAACGAACTACAAGCCAGTACAGCAGCAGGGTCGCACGACTTCAACGTCACGCCAACTTAAGATCGTTTCAACTGACTTGCACTGAAACTGCACTTTGAACACTTTAAATTAAATATATTAACATTTTAAACTATACCCCGGTTATCTAGGCCCTTTTTGTTTTGTTTAATGTATACCACGTTTATCTAGGCCCTTTTTGTTTTATGTATACATGTCACACTGTGGGAAACGATATTTCGATATTTCTGGATTTTTGACAATAAAGCTGAATTTGACTTTCGCGTGCTTGCATATTTTAACAAAGCTTTTCATTTTAGCCACACTGAATTTAACTAGAAGTCATGGCTGTGTCAATTACCGGTCTGATATCGGTTTACAAAGATGACAAGAAGTGTAGATAGAGGAGAGAACCACTACAAGTCAGGACACGTAACAGTGCAGCCTAGATGAAGGTGTGCTTACCGGTGTTGTCAGGGCTAGCATGAGGGACAAGGTTTATAGTGTCGGTGAGTAGTGATAGCAAGAGTACCGTTAACCTAGAGTTAATTTATTCACATTAATTCCCATCAACAAATCAATTGTATGTGTCACATGAAATCTTTATTAAGCAAGGCAAGTTTATTTATATAGCACTTTTCAACACAAGGCAATTCAAAGTGCTTTACAAAAAATGAAAGACATTAAGAAAATGGCATTTAAAATCAGTCATTAAAAAGAAAAGATAATAAAATAAACATTAAAAGAAAAAATACATGGATAAAAGTTACAGTGCAGTTTAAGATGTGAATAGTTCAATTAAAAGCAGCGACAAAAAGAAAAGTCTTCAGCCTGAATTTAAAAGTAGTAAGAGTTGCAGCGGACCTGCAGGTTTCTGGGAGTTTGTTCCAGATATTTGGAGCATAATAACTGAATGCTGCTTCTCCATGTTTAGTTCTGACTCTGGGGACAGAAAGCTGACCAGTCCCTGAAGACCTAAGAGTTCTGGATGGTTCATCATTTAGCAGAAGATCAGAAATGCATTTTGGTCCTAAACCATTCAGTGCTTTATAAACCAGCAGCAGTATTTTGAAATCTATTCTTTGACACACAGGAAGCCAGTGTAAAGACTTCAGAACAGGAGTGATGTGATCCTCTTTCTTAGTGTTAGTGAGGAATCGAGCAGCGGTGTTCTGAATCAGCTGCAGCTTTCTAATAGATGTTTTAGTGAGACCTGTGAAGACACCATTGCAGTAGTCCAGTCTACTGAAGATAAAAGCATGGACATATTTTTCCAAATCCTGCTGTGACATTAGTCTTTTAATCCTAGATATGTTCTTTAGGTGATAGTAAGCTGATTTAGTGACTGTTTTAATGTGACTGTTGAAACCAATAACTAATTTAACCCGCTGACAAGAGAGCCCACCTCCGAAGATCGTGACTGGCTGAGGGACAGACTCGGGGGCAGGTTCTCAGGAATTTCTTGGCTTCTCTCCCATGAGCCAGAAGAGGAACACTACAGCTTGGAAACACTTACTGTTCCTGAAATTATCAAATCTGTTGGGCATCAGGGACCTGAGGCAATTGTGGCAAGCATGGCATTGTCTGAAGAGCAACAGAGGGCAATTCAGGCGGCTACCACTGGTCAGCGAACCAACCCAAACTGGCATTTGTTCAGGAATGGAAGGTTGACTGCCAGCAACTTTGGAGCTGTCCTGAGGTCAAAGCGTGTGACTGCTTCCGTTATTGCCAGGGTGCTAGGGCAACAACAGGCCCTTGATGGTGTTTTGTCTGTACAGTGGGGGACTATGAATGAATGCGAGGGCGTCAGGGCATTCACCACTGCAACCCAGATGCAGGTCCATGAGTCAGATTTGTGGCTCTCCCTATCAGGAATGTTGGGGGCATCTCCAGATGGTCTGGTAGGGTCTTTCGCTGTGCTGGAGGTAAAGTGTCCCTACGGAGCCAGGGAAATTACAATTAGTGAAGCATTGCAAATCAAGGGCTTCTGTGTCAGTAAGGAAGGAGAAACATTCAGCCTGCGTGAGGAACATCCTTACTGGCACCAAGTGCAAGGTCAGCTTCACCTCACTGCAAGGGAGAAGAAATAAAAAAATTGTGAATTGTTTTTAATTTACATTTAATCGCCTTTGCAATGTTGTGGTTGTTAGAGTGTTACGTTTCCTGTCAGCTCGTCTGTTGGGAAGATATAAAATATTAGTTTCATGGAAGTCACACCGTCACATATACTGTAAGAGCATTAAGACATACAGTACATAGGCTAAAACAAAACATCTAAAGATATAACCTTGCACTTTGATAAGTCTCGTGAACATTTTCACTATTTTGACATTTTTATAGATGAAAATTTAACTAAAGAAATAAATGGTAGATTAATCCATATTGAAAATAGGTGTCAGCTGCTACACTAATTATAATAGTTATATTTCTTAATTAATTAAGATAAGATATTACTGTATTGATCCCAATTTGCGAAATGTTTGTGTTGCAGCAGCATAACAAGAAAAACAAAATATAAGTTATTATATACAAAAGTATGTGAGGGATGGAATATTAAATTGAATATAAATGTAAAATGTACATGTGATTTTACGTCCAAGAGAAGCTATGGAGCCGAGAGTTCTCTGCCATCCAGAGGTAATTTGTTATTAGTTCAATATGTCAAACTGATTTCCCTGACTACAATCTTAAGTTACATGGTGAAACGTTATGCTGCTTGTACTAATTAGACTTATCATACAAGCCACACAGGTTTTAATAGGATGTATTCATTATCTTTACTTATGTTGCGGTCTTTTCAGCAGCGCCATCTCTAAAACGGCGATACAGTCACTACCCATCATTTACATTTAACCGTGACATGGACAAAAATGTAACGTCAGCTTACCTCATGGCACAAATCCAGACTCTCCTTTGGAAAACATTGGCCGGGAAACGATAGAACAAGCACGTTTCATGCGAAGACCTGTGGCTGCAACCCGGAGCAAACCAACAAACCATTGCGTAGCTAACTAGTAGCGCTAGCTTTAGCTAACGTTAGCTAACGAAACGAACTGCCGAGTAAAATTGGAAAACACTGGTAATTAATTATTCTATAATTTCTAAAACTACTGTGTTAAAAACGACATTTTCAAAAATACAGATTCTAATGGTCAGATATAGATATACAGATACTAAAGATAGGCAGGTACTTGCTTTCAAGCAGAACACAGGTGAAAACAAATTTCGCGGGAGTGTTTACGTGTTCTGCGTAATGACGTACAACGGCCTCGACAATTTCTGTAGTCCTATTCAGCCACTCGGTAACAACCATCGTTTTTCAGACACGTAAACTCTTCAAAAATCCCCAGTGGGGTCACTGCTGACGTATTTAATGTCGTAGAACAAAACGTGACTTATCTCTTACATTTGTGTCAACCACAGACCTTATTTCGAGCTATTTTCCAAAACCATATGGAAAAAATGCATTGCTTTTTGAGGAAGGAACCGGAAGTGCTAAAAATGCTAACTTACTTCCTGGTTTTACGACGCGTCACTGCGGTTCTCTATAGACAAGTTTACGCGCCAAAACACGGGTAGCGCCATGACACTACACAAATGCACTTCATTTCCGCCGGAAGTCTTTTGCACAGCGTCTGTCGGTGTAAACCGATGTAAACAGTCAGACGGGCACTGGTGTAAACACAGCGATTTCGATGCTAACAGTGATGCTAGCTTGGGAACACGATTCTACTTCTTTGACTGGAGATGGCGTTACTCTCCCCCACCCGAATTCAGTGCAAAACTGGGAGGATAACATGACGACGTGGCCCAGCATAAAACCAAAATAAACTGCCTTATTTAGGTCATGCCCACAGGAGCCAACAGTTGTCTGTTGTTTACATAATGCACAATTTACATGATCTCTTTATGCTGTGCAATATATCATATGTGCCTGTACTGTTTGAGTGAAAATAAAGTTTGATGTAATTTAATTTCATTATTGCACTGTTATTGCATTATTGCATTTCATATGTTCCTTAGAGTGCTACAATTTCTTTTAACACAGTTCATCATTCATATTAAGCTCATACTGTACATAAATAACACTGAATTAATTAATTGTTGAGATGAAACTAAAGAAATGGCTTCAACAAGAAAGATCACATGTTTAATCCTAACAGGTATTACAAATTAAAATATAAAAGCAGCCCACACAATTACATCACTATGAAAATATTCATATATAATATTAAAAAATACAATGCATGCAGTATTTGTTGTGTTTATCTGTATTTAATGAACAACATGGCTGGGTGCTGGGTGCTGGTTTGTGGTTGTAGCACTCTCTATCTAACCACTCGTTCAGGTGCTTTCTCGAGTGATTGCAACCAACTACCGCACACGTAGTTCCCGAACCACTTTTCTTCATGTTGTAATTGTTATATCCTCTTTGTCTCTGCGATATCAGTGCTTTGTCGGCACAACGGAGCTAGCTAGCAAAACAAACCCAGTCCGCCAAAACGGAAGTGCATTGCATCGAAGGGAGGAGTTCAGGATGTAGAGCGGAAACGGCTCAATAACTTGTCAGTCGCTAGGCTTGTTTGAGACAAGCGAGACCTGCGCAATTTCGATCAATGTCTTGCTCGTGCGTTGCATGATGGTTAGTCATTAGGCTTGTTTGAGACAAGCGAGACCTGCGCAATTTTGATCAACGTCTTGCTTGTGCGTTGCATGATGGTTAGTCATTTTGTCCGACTTGCTCTGGAGGCTCGCTCACATGAAACGTTGAAATCTCGCGGGACAAAGACGCCCACAGCCTTGAGAGCGAGGCGCAGCGAGGCGGCGCAGTTCCTCTCCTCGGGCTGCGGAAGCGAAATGCTTGATGGGAAACGAATCGCTGGTATCTCAATCTGAGCGCTCATTGGTGGTTTTTACCACGTGCTGGTGATGAAACTCTCCAATTGGCTCAGCAAAAGTTTGTTGTTGTTTTGTGTCAGTTTTACGTCGCCCCCTCCATTAACATTTTTCATAATTGTTCCACAATGTTTATCATCATGAAATTAATATCTATATATTTTATACTTATACTTGCACTGCTTACCGTTTTCATACTTTATATATCTTAGCATATTCATACACACTGTTCATACTGCTCACAGGCTGCTGTGTATATCTATTCATACCCCTCACTGTTTATTCATCATTCAATTCATTCTATCTTTTATTCTGTAGATTGTGTACATTACTTTTCACTTTACTGCTTGTTGCACTCCTGGTTGGAAGCTAAACTGCATTTCGTTGTCTCAGTACCTGTAATATGTGCAATAACAATAAAGTTGAATCTAATCTTGACCAGGAACAAATGTATTTACTTAGTACATATCTGACATTAACGATTAAACACATTTGTGCACTCTTTATATATGCAAACCGAGTCAAGCCGACTCCGGAGGTGGCGGTATGCACCTTAAAGTTGTTTGCAATCCGCCAAAAAACCAAGAGAAGAAGAAGAACGCGAAGAAGAAGAAGTAGAGGAAGAAGCTGACTCGGGGCTGTCCGACTTCAGGCGAGCTTTTTGAGACCTCCCCCGGCTGCGATCGGCTATTCTCGTCTACTTTCGAGGCGAGCCGCAACGCGTCTCAAACAAGCCTAATCATTATCCTGATGATTATTTTGCAGATAAACCTATTAACCCCGCCCCCTTTAAAAAAAAAACCGCTCTTTTGAACGGCTCTCGGAAAGGAACGGAGCCATAAGATCCGACTCCCTTCAAAGAGGCGTAATTCCCATCACTACTTCCCACAGTGCTTCATAGGCGGCCTTTTTTTGTTCCTACCTGCTCTTACTTTTCGACTCATCAGTTTTTAATATTAATTTCACTCCTTCCCAAAAGTTACCCACCCCAAAAACTTTTTTTTGCATGGGTGAAAAACACATCTCCACCCCAAACAAAGAACCTCTTTGACTTGGCCATTTAGTTAAAGGAACAATCTAGGGCTGTGGTTACTCATCTCAGGCATGGTGTATCTTTATTTTTCCGTGAAAGCACTATCTTTGCAGTCTCTCTGATATAGAGCCATGCAGCTAAAAACAACCACTCACGATGCTCAGAGGAGCTGTGGGTTACAAAAGAAGTCATACACTTGGTTGATAAAAAGAACGGCCAGAGTCACTGCCTCTACAGAACAATGAGCAATTTAGACAATTTTTTTGTCCTAAATCTTTCTTTAATCTGTACAACAGTAATCATCATTTGCATTTACTCGGCAGTTCACCATTGAGGGATTAACATTGAGGGAATGTAACGTAAACCTATATGGTTGCTTTTATTAATATAAATTGCAATAAATAAATAAATAGGAATAAAAGTGGCTTAGGTCTTTCTGTGTGCTTTTCAACACCCAGAAACCTAAAACACTTGGATGTTGAATATTGGGGTTAAAAAAGTCTAATCACAAATCATTAGCCTAAAACCATCTGTCAACAACTTTTATGTGGCAGGATACACTCAGGAGAGTGTTTTTAAACTGGACAAAAACTGAAAAACATGCTGTACGAAGGGCTGGCCCCCTCCCTAGTGGTGACGTACATTGCCTCAGAAGTTAAGTTATAAGTTAGCAAAATCAATCAAATGTAGTCCATTAAGCTTGATACTCTAATATGCTTAAAAAAATAAACCGCCTACATCACAGCTTTCCATAGGGTTTCATTTATTTTGTTACAAAATGTGTTGGCAGCTCATTCCTTAAAACAGTAGCCTCAGATTGCTTACAATAATGGAAATGTTAGGGGCATTTTTCAAGCTTGATATGGAAATAAGTTGATGGGCTTTCTGATCAACTAAGATTTGTTAGAAACATGTTTACAACTTAAATTGACTGAATTTATTTGAAAATTGGGCTTACTAACTCGTGAAAATTACTGTGTTATTATATGTTTTCATATATTTAAGAAGTACAATATAAGGAAAGTGCAAGTTTCAGGTGTAGGCCTGGATGTTCCAGGGTAAAAAACAGTATCGGATTGTTATTGATATTGGAATGGTGTCATTAACTGTATGTTGTAGCACATGAAAAAACTGTTATCAAGCCATCCTAGTTTCTACCTTATTCAGAATGTGGTAAACTAGTTCTCAATCAAATATAAAGCCAGATCTAGAAGCCCAGACTGCAAAGAGAAAGCACCATTGATCAAAGAGAAGCTCTTCAGCTATCATCTTTCTGAAATTCAGCTTACAAGTTATTTAAGGTTCTGTGACAGCTAATTACACATGACATCGTTTCATTCCTTTCTCAGGCTGTCAATTTCTAAGCACATGTCATTTTTTCTTCTTTGGCATGCTGTAGAAGATCTTTTTGAATTTTTTAGTTGGCAAAAAATAATAGCAGTCCGCAAAACAAATTAAACAGTTCTGAAAGGGGGTTCATCCATGCATTATTGATAGGTAAGCATGGGGGAAGGAGAACTACAAAGGGTGGGAAAGAGAGATAAAGGGGAACTCAATTCCCCAAAGCCAGCATTTTTGCTGTTATGCTTTTCACAATGTTGCTGTGCCTGGGTTACCATAACCTCAGTGATGAAAGCAAACACAGACATGTTCAGTTGTGCCGGGAAGTAATAGTTTTAGTTCTGGTTGGATTGCTCGGTAAAATACATTACCACTTCAGGAACACGTGTACCACAACAGATATGAAGAGAAAAAATATGCAACACAAGGATAGTTGCTGGCCTCAGGGGAATGGGGTAAACATTTCTTACTAAAACATATGGCCATGAAACCTCCCCAGTTGAATACTTTAGGGCAGTTAATGTTTTTTGAAGTTTTTTGTTTAAATATATACACGAGGCAATGCATTATCTTACTAAATAGTGCTATTTGCATACCTTTCGTTAACAGAAATCTGAACAGTGGATACATTCAGGTTTACAATTCTTGTTTCATTTGATTGCGTATTACAGTCAAATGTTTTTTGACAGATTTATCACTCCGTCTATCAGAAACCACGGTCAAATCCTTATTTGGTTTTGTAATAAGATGCTCAATAAATAAGGCTGTGAATGAATACATTAAACCAATCCCTTTGTAAAAACCTTCAGAATGTAGCTAGTAATACAAGTTGAAAGTTTGGTGTATTTAAGAGTTAATAAGGTGGAGATTTCTGGCTCAGGATCATTTTTCAAATTACGAGTTTTATGAAATGCATTATACTAACTTTTAGTAAACATAGAAATAATTTACAGATGGAAATAGGGACAAAAAAGTGATATTAACACTAGTCTGAGAAGAGACATGTTAAGGGAAAATAATAACTACTTACTTGAAAAACAATCGTTTTTCCTTTTTAGTGCAAATATATAGAGTGTGTGCATTCTGTGTCAATGATATGATGATGTTCCTAAAACTCAATCTGTGTTTTGTGCAGATGTATAATAGATTAGATATCAGTTCAGATTCTTAATTCATGGCTTGTATTCAGTTTTCTGAATGAACCATAACAGTTTTTTATCTGGTGGAACTTTTACAGGCCCAGAGAAAGCTTGAGACATTTAACCACTCAGGATAGCCATCTATTAAACAGTGGGTAGGGGGATGAATGGAGCCATCCTCTGAGAAACACATGATTGTGTACTGTGAGGAGCACTCGTATAGTTTGATTTGTACCACCACCTAAAATTAATTATTAGATATTTCAACGGCCTAGGAAAGTTCAATCAATAGTTCACTCTTTCTCAAAGCCAGAAATCAGAGTGGTCTCGAACTTGCCCATTCATTATGAATAAAGTCTCAAGATTCTCCATAGACAGTGAATTGGAGACTGATTTTGTGGACCCATACAATGTTTCTTTCGTTATATTCCCAAATTAATGTATTCTATTCTCAATAGATTTTTCAATTATTTATATTGTCAACTCTAACTTATTCCCCTATTATTTGTCTAGAATGTGTCTATATCTCACACATTTGAGTTTTAGCGCTCTAGTTTTTGGATTTCGGAGAGATTGCCTATGTTTACTATTATTTTTAGGACTTTTTTACACTGTGTCTTAACTGAATAGTGCTTTGATAGCATTGTACGATACTGTTCTTGTTTCCAGATGACCTGTTTTACTTGGTTCCTGTCCTTTGTGTCGAAAGCGCTGTAATGGACAAGGAATCTCTGATAAGTGGAGATGAGATGAGGAGTTGATATCTCCTTATTTCACTAGAAAATGCTGAATAAAATGACTTGTGGTAAAACTGCAAGTGAGCTTTTTAAGTGCTTCGAACAACCTATTAGTAGTACTTTATGTCTATATTGTATGTCATTTACAGTCAATATGACAAATCAGAGTAAGTTTAAAAAATGGCAAACCTAGTCTAAGACTAATATTAACTCATCTTTAAAAAAAAAGGTCTCCAGTCTGATTTTAAACCCATGTCTAATAATAGTAATCAAAATTACACTCCCACAGAACTAAACTGCATTCTCAATTACGTTTTGCTAGAAACACATTTTCTCCCACATTACGTTTGTTTTGGACGTAACTCAAATACGTTTATTTTCTATTTGCTATTTATTGTCTTGCTTTCCTACAATGAGCCCGACCACGCACAGGGCTGCTATTAATTCGAACAATTTTGATGGCCTTTATTAATATAATTATTATTAGGATACTATACGTTTATATAAAAAGAGAAACAAATGTTAAGACCTCACGTTTTCTGCCCACAGTAGTTGCTTTAGAGAATTTTACACCAGGAAGTAATTATTCTCTCTAATGTCGATTTATTTCACAGTGATATCTGCACTACTCATCCACTAAAAAACATCAGTTCATCCTTGTTAATTACACAACATTGATTTATTTAAATTGTGTACAATGCTTATTATATGCTACATGTGTTTCCCCCCTTCGATTCGGAGAAACAAATAGTTTTTTCTGAGTTTAGGATGGCCGAAGACACTATACTACCCATAATCCTCAGCTATCATTTGGGACTACACGGTACCAGTCCGCTTTGCTTGACAAACCCATGGACAAACCCCGTGATTAGTCCTCAAGCTCTGTGAATGCAGTTCAGTCCTGTGGGAACGTAATTTTGAGGAGACAGGGTTGTATTAACAGACGCTGCTAATGAGCTGGTTCCAGTGCGGTGCGGTGGTACTTGTGTGTTTCCTGTAGTGCTCTCTGCATCCTGTTTCTTTTCATTGTCAGGAGTTTGTACTCTGCTTAGATAAACATGTAGGCTACTCCTTGATGGCACATCAGATAAGGACCCGAGCTTTTTGGACCATAATTCAAACCATCCTGCTTCAGATTAGTCTGTCAGTGTATTACTCTTAATCAGAGCTGGACAAAGTATTTTTATATTTGACTAAAAACAAAAGTAGTAATAACCCACTGTAACAATGCTCAGTAACAGGTAAAAGACCTGTGTTGAAAAAACAACAAAAAACAAATTAAGTGTAGCGAATGTAAATGTTAAACATAAACCCTTTGAGAATAATTAAAAATGGAGACTTTGTGGTTCTGAAAGATAATCTATTTATGAACAAAATATAGTGATTATCATGTGCAACAAGTAAACTCAGGGGCTCTACCAGATATGTATGGTCTTAATCTATAACAATACATTGTATTCTGTAGGTACAATGAAATTGTCAAAATAAATTCTGCTGTAGTAATGAGTAATTGTAAATGGTCACATTCCACCATGTATCTAAGTTTAATGATTGACAGGATGAATAACATTAATTTGTATGGAATTTAAAAGAGAAAGGACAGGGAGTTTCACTCCTGTCTCACCAATATGAGTCAGATCAATAAGGAACTGGTCGTTCCAGTAAACATGTGCTACAAGGTGAAAGCGGTCATTTAGAAAGCCTTCTGTCTGCTTTCTGTCTTATAACCTCTCTCATTATGTTGTAAAACACTGAGCACTTCTTAATTCCATAACCCAAAGATAATGTGAGCATTGCGTCAAATATTCTCCACTAATAGATTATGACGTGAGTTGAACATCATATGTGTGTGTAAATTCCTAGAAGAGGAAGGAAACAGTTGGAATTTAGTCATGAGCTGTTCTACAGTAGGTACGTGACCTTCTTCTAGCATCTAAAAAACAAAGATGTGTCAGTAGAAGAGACAGATTTAGATCTTATAACATTACGGATTGTAATTTTTATTGTTTTATACTCAAAAGTGAATTAAGCTTAATATTTATTTTGTTCACATTGCTTCAGTCACTGGTATGTTTTTATAATCAATGCTATTCTTGGTAAAATGTTTACCTACTGATCTGCTCTTTTTAATTTGAATCAATGAAACTCATAATTCTCAGTTCTCAGTTGGAAGAATTGTGTTTCATTGTTCCTATCCATCTTCTCCCGCTTATCCGTGGTCGGGTCGCTGGGGTGGAAGTTCCAGCAGAGAGCCCCAAACTTTCTTTTCCCTGGCCACATCAACCAGCTCTGACTGGGAGATCCCAAGGCGCTCCCAGGCCAGCGAAGAGATATAATCCCTCTACCTGGTCCTAGGTCTACCCCTTGGCCTCTTCCCAGCTGGACGTGCCTGGAACACCTCCCTAGGGAGGCACCCAGGTGGCATCCTTACTAGGTGACCGAACAACCTCAACTGGCTCCTACGCGAAGGAGGAGCGGTTCAACTCTGGGTCCTTCCCGGATGACTGAACTTCTCACCTTATCCCTAAGGGAGACACCAGCCACCCTGCGGAGAAAATCTCGGCCGCTTGTATCCGCAATCTCGTTCTTTCGGTCATGAGCCACCCTTCATGACCATAGGAATGGCCCGGTAGACAGAGAGCTTTGCCTTCTGGCTCAGCTCTCTTTTCGTCACAACGGTGCGGTAAAGCGACTGCAGTACCGCTCCCGCTGCTCCGATTCTCCGGCCCATCTAACGCTCCATTGTTCCTTCACTCAAGAACAAGACTCCGAGATACTTGAACTCCTTCACTTGGGGTAAGGACTCATTCCCTACTTGGAGTGGACAGTCCATCGGTTTCCTGCTGAGAACCATGGCCTCAGATTTGGAGGTGCTGATCCTCATCCCAGCCTCTTCACACTCGGTTGCGAACCGATCCAGTGAGTGCTGAAGGTCGCAGACCGATGAAGCCATTAGAACCACATCATCTTCAAAAAGCAGTGGTGCAATCCTTAGTCCACCGAACTGCAAACTCGAAATCCGATCCATGTATATTACAAACAGGATTGGTGACAAAGCGCAACCCTGGCGGAGGCCAACCCTCACCGGAAATGGATCCGACTTACTGCCGAGGACCCGGACACAGCTCTTGCTTTGGGCGTACAGAGATTGGATGGCCCTGAGTAGAGACCCCCCACCCCATACTCCTGCAACACCTCCCACAGTAACTCCCTGGGAACTCGGTCATACGCCTTCTCCAAGTCTACAAAACACATGTAGACTTGATAAGCGTACTCCCAGGCCCCCTCCAGGATCCTTTGCGAGAGTAAAAAGCTGATCCGTCGTTCCACGACCAGGACGGAATCCGCATTGTTCCTCCTCAATCTGAGGTTCGACAATCGGCCTGATCCTCCTTTTGAGTACCTTAGAGTAATCTTTCCCGGGGAGGCTGAGTAGTGTAATGCCTCTGTAATTGGCACACACCCTCTGATCCCCCTTTTTGAAAAGGGGAACCACCACCCCGGTCTGCCACTCCTTCGGTACTGTTTCCGACTTCCACGCAACGTTGATGAGACGTGTCAACCATGACAGTCCCTCAACACCCAGAGCCTTCAGCATTTCTGGGCGGATCTCATCCACCCCCGGGGCTTTGCCACTGTGGAGTTGTTTGACGACCTCAGTGACCTCCCCCCGGGAGATTGGTGATGATCCCCTGTCATACTCCAGCTCTGCCTCTAACATAGAGGGCGGAGTTGTCGGGTTCAGGAGTTCCTCAAAGGGTTCCTTCCAATGCCCTAATACTCTATCAGTTGAAGTCAACAACGTCCCATCCTTACTGTACACAGCTTGGATGGTTCCCTGCATCCCCCTCCTGAGGTGTCGGACAGTTTTCCAGAACAACTTTGGTGCCGCCCGAAAGTCCTTTTCCGTGTATTCTCTGAACTTCTCCCACACCCGCTGCTTTGCCTCGGCCACGTCTGAGGCTGCTGCCCTTCGGGCCTGTCGGTACCTTGCAACTGCCTCGGGAGTCCCCCAGGATAACAAATCCCTGAAGGCCTCCTTCTTCAGTCGGACGGCTTCCCTGACCACCGTTGTCCACCAGGAGGTTCGAGGGTTACCGCCCCTTGAGGCACCTAAGACCTTGAGACCACAGCTCCGCGGCTTCGGCAATAGAGGATTTGAACACCGACCACTCTGGTTCAATGTCCCCGACCTCCACAGCAATGCCCGAAAAGCTCCGCCGGAGAAGTGAGTTGAAGGCCTCCTGAACTTGGGCCTCCTCCAGAGGTTCCCAGTTCACTCGAACTACACGTTTGGGCTTACCAGGTCTATCCAGAGGCTTCCCCCGCCACTCGACCCAACTCACCACCAGATGGTGATCAGTTGACAACTCCGCCCCTCTCTTTACCCGAGTGTCCAAAACATACGGCATCAGGTTCGATGATACGATAACAAAATCGATCATGGACCTTCTGCCTAGGGTGCTCTGGTACCACGTACACTTATGATCATCCTTATGTTCGAACATGGTGTTTGTTATGGCCAATCCATGACTAGCACAGAAGTCCAGTAACAAACCACCACTCCGGTTCAGATCAGGGGGGCCGTTCCTCCCAATCACGCCCCTCCTAGTGTCTCCATCATTGCCCACATGTGCGTTGAATTCTCCCAGCAAAATTAAAGAGTCCCCTTCAGGAGCCCCATACAGAACTCTTTCCAGGGTCTCCAAGAAGGCCGTATACTCTGAACTGCTGTTGGGTGCATAAACACACACAACAGTCAGAGTTTTCCCCCCCATAACTCGCAGGCATAGGCAGGCGACCCTCTTGTCCACTGGGGTAAACTCCAACAACTAAACACCCAACCGGGGACTTGTGAGTATCCCCACACCCGCCCGGCGCCTCACACCTTGACCAACTCAGGAGAAGAATAGAGTCCAACCCCTATCCAGAAGTAAGGTTCCAGAGCCGACGCTGTGCGTAGAGGTGAGCCCAACCAGATCCAACTGGTAACGCTCCACCTCCCGCACAAGCTCCGGCTCCTTCCCCCCCAGAGAGGTGACGTTCCATGTCCCCAAAGCCAGCTTCTGTCACCCCGGTCTGGTCTGGACTGACATCCTTCTGGCAGCGCACCCTAGGTGGTTGGCTCGCGGGACGGAGAAGCGGAGGTGTTGCCCACGTTGCCTTTTCGGGCTGTGACCGGCCGGGCTCCGTGGCAAGCCCGGCTACCAAACGCTCGCCGACGAGTCCTCCTTCTGGGCCTGGCTCCAGAAGGGTACCACGGGCTTCTTCCGGGCCGGGTATCCTCACTTCCTGTGTCGTCTTTCATGAGGTCTTTTGAACCAATCTTAGTCTGGCCCCTTGCCTGAGACCAATTTGCCATGGGAGACCCTACCAGGAACACAAGGTTCCAGACAACACAGCCCCCAGGTTCATCAGGGCACACAAACCTCTCTACCACGGTAAGGTGCTGGTTCTTCAGAGGCAGAATGTTCCTAGAATCCAAATAAATGAGGTAAAAAAAGGTAGGTTTTTCTGCACCTGCTGCATGAAAAAAATACGGACTAACCCTGGAGAGTTGAAAACTGTGGTTAACATATTTGTTTTCTTCCTTGTAAAATATAACTTTGAAATAAATGGGACACGCCTTGTTAATAAAAGCTATAAATAATTGTTACATTAGTCGCTATACTTATGCCTCTCATAGTCAGTTTCTGCATTAGGATTGATTTTTAATTGCTATGTGCTGCCTTGTGTATATTAACGGTCCCATGTCATGGCCATTTCCTCTGATCATAATTCCATTGTTGAGGTCTACTAGAATAGATTTACATTGTTCAATGTACCAAAATCACATTGGCACATTGGTTTCTCATACAGCATCTCTGTATAGTATGTGTATTCACTCTCTGTCCTACACGCCTTGTGCTCCAGTATCGTTTAGTGGTTTTGCAAATAATTAACCACTCTCTGTTTTTTTACCATTCTGCGTTGAAGTACTCTCTCTTTGCCCAAATAATCTACTAGCGGTCTCCTTTTTTCCGATAGTAAGCTGTACAGCTTTACCCGCCTCATGTCCCGACAACAAACCTCAATGCAGTCGGAACCAGCCTGTTTCGGTTCAACAACGGCGGCGGTGGGGGCGGCGGCGGTTTTGACAGTTTCTGCGGCCGAAGAGATGCTGCTTTTGGGTTCATCTGGATTCGCTGTTTCTATGATTGAAGAAGGTCCAGGCTCCGGAGATGTGGATGTCAGGGATGTGACCTTCCAGTTGTTAAATTTAAGTCTAGATTGACTGTATTTAGTTTTCTTCTGCGTTGGTTCTTCTGAGATGTTTGCAAGTGTATATATTCTTTCTATCTAGGTTAACGGCTGCGGCTGACACACACAGAACAACGTAACAAATAAAGTAAACGGCATAACAAATAAACAAATCTAAGCTTTTTTATTGGTTGTAATTTACATGGATACTTTTGAATGGTGTGACAATGTCCTATTTGATTGGGTTAAAATGTACATATTCTTCCTGTTATGTCTGCCTGCTTTATTTTAACTAATGCAAAGTGACCTGCTCCATCGAAATCAGTCGCATTGACCCGAAGACACATTTTGATTTCTAGCTTTCTAATGATATCAGGATTGTTTTTGTACTCCAAATATTAAGCAAAATACACATTATATAATGACTGTTACAGAGTCATAATTTTGAGAAAAAGGTCTTTAAAGTTGTCTCTTCTCTGGAATCCATCGATCTGATTGATTATTAGCGGAGCAAATGATCAAAATACAACGGAGGGAAGATATTTTCGTTTGGATTACTGCACTCACGGGAAACACCGGCTGTTGTTATGCCTGTTGTGACGTTAAGTTACTCCGTTCTCCGCTTATAATTATGCCGTTAAAAGCTTCAAACCTGTATTCATCATCTGAATTTGCCGAAACAAGTTTAATATTCTGAAAGCCAAGACTTTATTTGAAATCAGATAAAAACAAACTGTAACGGTACGTCAACACGGCAGCGTGCCTTGAAGCTTACCGGTGGGTGTGTCTGGCGCGTGACAAACAACCAATCACATGAATCTCGCGGTTTGATTGGCTAGCGCTTGTACTGGCATATGATTTGATTGGCTGACGCTTCCGTCGGAGCTTGAAAAGTTTAACTTTTCTCAACTTTTGAAGCGAGCAATGGAGGCAAAGCGACGCGACGGAACCACAATACAGTTCGGCAAAGCCTGACGTCACCCCATTCAAAGTGAATGGGAAGCGTCTCCGTTTAAGCAACGCACGCTGCCGTGTGGACGGGTCGTAACGGACCCTGCCGTGTTAGCTATGATTACTATATGCCTTACATTCATAATTTCAGCGGGAGGGAGAGGGAGCGGCGCTGCGGAAGAGCAGAGTGGCCAGTGAGAGGCGAGCTGTGGTCTTCCCTTTACAAGCTTAAAAAATGTGTGTAGCTAATGAGATTGAATATATATAGCCTAACAATAAAAAATAACAAAATATACACAGCTAGATCAGATCGCGTTTTAGATGCGACTTTAGAGTAGTGGGGAATTATCGAAACAGGATTTGTACAGTGTTCCGCGCCGCGTGTATATACGTGTGTGTTTGTGTATTTTTGCGTTTGTGTGTATTGTGTTTGTGTCCCGGGGAAAACACTCACGAGAAACACCGGCTGTTGTTATGCCTGCAGTGACGTTAAATTACTCCATTCTCCGCTTGCAATTATGTCATTACAAGCTTCAAAGTTGTAGGCCTATTTATCATCTGAATTTGCTGAAACAAGTTTAATATTCTGAAAGCCAAGACTTTGCTTATTTGAAATCAAATAAAAACAAACTGTAACGGACCCTGCCGTGTTATCTATGATTACTATATGCCTTACATTCATAATTTCAGCGGCAGGGAGGGGGAGAGGCGTTGAGGAACAGCAGAGTGGTGAGTGACAGCTGTCATCTTCCCTTTACAAGCTTCAAACATGCCTGTAGCTAGTGAGATTGAATATAACAATAAAAAATAACAAAATATACACAGCTAGATCAGATCGCGTTTTAGATGCGACTTTAGAGTAGAGGGGAATTATTGAAACGGGATTTGTACAGTTTTCCGTGCATCTGCTGCTGCGAAAATGTGGGGCAGGGCTGAAAAGTGGGGGGGTCAATGGCCCCCTGGTCCCCCCGCTTCCAGCGCCCTTGGCCTGAGCATAAACACGTGAGTGTGTGGCGAACTGTGAGTGGAGATCCACGTAGCCGAGGCTGAGTAAAGATAAGGTGTGTGTGTGTGTGTGTGTGTGTGTGTGTGTGTGTGTGTGTGTGTGTGTGTGTGTGTGTGTGTGTGTGTGTGTGTGTGTGTGTGTGTGTGTGTGTGTGTGTGTGTGTGTGTGTGTGTGTGTGTGTCTCTCTGTCTCTCTGTCTCTCTGTCTCTCTGTCTCTCTCTCCACGGATTGGTCCATTTGGACCTGGGTATGGTCACGTCAATATACTCAGGAAGGAAAAAATGGAAAAAGACACATCTCCAATGAGGCGTTCTGGGGCAGCATAGACAGGTCTTTTCTGTGTTAGAGTTTTACTCGCTACAGGGCGTACTTTGAGGGTTTGTGACACAGACACCGTTTACATGCAGAAAAAGCTACATAACACACAAGGGGACGGGTAATAACCGGAAAAGCATGACATGGGACCTTTAAAGGTTGCACCATTGTCTCAGTATATGGATATGAGTGTGAGGAAAATGGAGGAAGCCAAAATAAGGGTGTAGCTGCACTGAGTGTCCGGGTGGGCTCATTCAGAGAGCAGTATAGTGGCAGATTGGCTGTGTGGGCGCATGCATGATAGAGTAGGAAGTCCCGCTGCGCCTCCCTCTGTGCCAAGGATTCACACTGCCAAGGCTCCGGCTGTGATCAGGAGCCTGCAGAACGGCCACCACATGAACAGAGATCTGCTCTGCTCCACGTTGTATTATCGGCTACTCTCCTGCAGTAATACTGAGTTTGAAGAGGCAACACTGGTTGTTTCTGCTGCAGCTTTATAGTGATTTCACTGCCCATCCACATAGTTCACCAGGTTACTGCTGAGAGGATTCTATGGAAGCCCACTTCTGCCAATGGAGTGAAAAAAAAGATCCTGTGAGTCATTATATTGAGTAACCTTCTCAAAAAATATTGCAAAATAAAGAGTTTCTCAAAATAATGACTTAATATTGCAAAATAAAGTGCATTGCGAGTTATGACTTATGGTGCGTTCACACTGGACGCGATGCCATTTTTGGGATTACATGTAAAGTCAATGTAAAGACATGAATAGACGCAAATTAGTTCTGGCGATTGACGTGGCCCCTTCAATTGCGTGATGCACTCTCGCGTAAGCCAATCAGAGGTGAGGATCTTAGCTTGCCGTGACTAGCGGTGAACCAGAAAACCAAACAGTAGCCGTTAGCTTTTAGCACACAGAGCTCACAGCTCCTCATATCTGTTCAGAAACTAGAGACAAATTATAAATATACAAACCACAGACTGTCTATGGTATGGCAAATACAGTCGCTGCTTTATTTATGTCTGTATGACGTTGTTGTGAGTGTGAATGGAGCAGCTACATGTTAGTTTAGCCTTATTTTGAGAAATGTTGTCTTTTGAAATAAGGAGGTCAAGTATTCTGCCTTTTTTTTGCTTTTTAAGCGGGGATGGGCTTTTTTAGGGGCTGTAGATGTATTGTTGGTGTGTGTCAGATCTAGTTTTATTAGATTTCAGGATTTATATGATGTAATGTCTCTGTTGTGGATTAAAAAGAATGTTGCCCTCCCCTGCATATGACATAACAGCGGACTGGTGCAAGCTGCTAACCATGGACACAGTAACACAGGTGCATACAGCAGCTTCTCACACCATAACTCTGTGTGAGGTGTGAAAGCCCCAGTTGCACAGACCCACTCGATCGATTTTAATTCCAAGTCGCAATAGCCCCCCTGACCAAACAGCGCGCAGAAGATATACCGCTGAACGATAGCTGTAACCCTGAGATACACAGGATCATTAGGGGATAGTTATGGATCACAATGATTACTAAATCTCAGCAGAAATTCAAGGCCATATCCTGTGTGTTCACAATGTTTTTTCCTCTGCTCCATATATATTTGAGGGGCATTACAAGCTAAATATTAACTGTTTCACCACAACCTGTTAATGGCCATCACAGGTCATGCGGCTGCAGGGCCGCTTGGGGAAACGGAATAGCTGTCATGGGAGAAGGGCCGAACAGAGGTCAGCCATGTGGATTTTGATGCCTCATCACTTTTAGTGACAGGAAAGCATGTGTACAGCTATTTGCTGCTTGTATTTTTCCACCATACTGGGTTGATTAATAATTATTCAAATAACTAAATAAGGAGTTGTATTAGGAACAATGCACTAAAATGGGACTAAAATCGACTAAAAACTATAATCCTTTTATTTATATGGCCCCCTTTCCCTCTGCATGCCTCAGAGTTGTGGTTGTCTGCCAGAACATGTACTTTCAGTTATTTAACTTATACTTTAAACAACGTTTTTATTATACACTTTTAGAACAATCTTTTTGCTTTCATCAGTTGAAGGATTTTAGTCATTGGACTTTTGTATCTTTAATTATCAGAGAAATAAACTGAGCAAACATTAGCAGTAAACTTCCAGGCGCACTGCCCTGCATAGGAAAACACCGTTTTTTTGCATTTTAACTCTGACACTGCTTTGTTCAACTCCTAGATATATGAAACTTAAGTTTTAGGAGAAACAAGTTGAGCAAATGTAAGCTTAAAGCTGCATCCACCTGACCACTGAAGGAATCTTAACTGGGAGAAGCTGACTGCAATTATGGCAATGGTGTGGGAGACAACTACTCCCATGATTACACGCTACTTTACACGCTACTCCGTCTTTTGTTATTTCTTTGATTTAGAGATCCCCAGTGGCAGAAAATTACATATTATTTGTTTAAAGTGGAGATATGCTAATTGTGATGTTCATATTTGTTATTTGTGCATCTTATCTGACATGTTTACATGCTTCAATGTTCAAAAAGCTCTTTATTTTTCTCATACTGCCTGTGCTGCAGCACCTCTTTTCACCCTCTGTCTGAAACCAGAGAGCAGTCTGTTCTGATTGGTTAGCCGGCTGGCTCTGTTGTGATTGGTGATGGTCAACCACTTAGGCTAGGTGGCGAGACATCTCTATCACGTAGATTTTGTTGGAGCGCTAGCCAAGACAAGCGCGAGTGTTACATAGTGATGTCACTATGTTACGGAAGAAAATATAGGAGTCCAATGGAGGCCTTTGCAGACCATTTACATGCTGGTAATCTAGTGTTTACATGAGCCAAACTGATTTGTGACAAACATGCTTGGAATGAATTCAGTTAGTTTCTTATTATAGAAACATGATTCCTCTCAGGGCAAAACGGATAGATGCTTTTACACCAACATATACCCAGCTTAGTTATTACATCCAGACCAATGAAAAAGTAGAACATGGACTCTGATCAGGTGATTTCTCTCCATCTTTTTCCTCACACTGCCAGAGTAAAACCGCAGCACGGGAGAGAGAAACTGAGCTGGAGGGAGAAGAAAAAGTAAAGATAGGGAACAGGCATACCTCATGTCATCTCTCACTGTTCTCATGTGGGAACACAAGCGCTGAATAATTCATAGCCTGTGGGAGGTGAATAATAAATACGTGCAAGTGATTAAAGGGTGCATGCTCATTAGCAATGGAGAGGGAAAGAGGAGGGCTTCCCCCCCGCTGAGTGATCTCTCACCTGCTTCACCAAATACAAAGGAGCTAAAATCTTATACACTTTATTGGGAGCACATTTGAAAGCAGGATTTTAATGCTTGTAAATCACAACATAACCCACATTCATAGGCTCTGCTCGATGCATTTTGTTTCCTCTGAAGCTCTCTGAACGCTGTGAAATTGTGGAAATGAGGTGAAAAGGAAAATCCATGTTTAAATATGGTGAATAATGCAGCGCTGCAGCATCACACAGAGCTTTGTCTGCACGCTGTTTGTTCTCTACAGGGAGAGGTGGGAGTGGAGCATTTAGGTTTTATCTCCTCCCCAACACTCTGTGTTTTTGCATGCTAATTAGTGTGTGTGTGTGTGTGTGTGTGTGTGTGTGTGTGTGTGTGTGTGTGTGTGTGTGTGTGTGTGTGTGTGTGTGTGTGTGTGTGTGTGTGTGTGTGTGTGTGTGTGTGTGTGTGTGTGTGTGTGTGTGTGTGTGTGTGTGTGTGTGTGTGTGTGTGTGTGTGTGTGTGTGTGTGTGTGTGTGTGTGTGTGTGTGTGTGTGTTTACACATCTGAGCCCATGCATGTGTAGTTGTTTTTGAGTAACATGGGTCATTGGCGCCAGTGTTAAAAGTAATTTCTCACGTCCACCCACACAACACCCACTTTAACGCACAACTATTCTAAATATACACCTCACATGTATGTAAAAAAAACAACACAGCCCCGGGCAAGACAAAAGAGTATGCTGCACTTTTACTTATGAAGGCGGAGTAGGAAGGATGTATATGTGTGGAGGTTATAACACATGCACATTAATTGAAGCTGTGCAGAATGCTTGGGAGCAGAGTGCTGTGCGCTTTTATTTTCTTGTATGTGAACGTGT
The DNA here is from genome assembly GCF_949606895.1 of Notothenia rossii. Taxonomy (NCBI): domain Eukaryota; kingdom Metazoa; phylum Chordata; class Actinopteri; order Perciformes; family Nototheniidae; genus Notothenia; species Notothenia rossii. The sequence goes on along the minus strand of NC_136907.1, from coordinate 22,880,961 downwards.
ACAGCAGCATGTATTATGACAAAACGGAGGCTCTGTATGCCAACACATTGGGCAATGGAGTGCAATGATCCGTGGTTATGAAAGCCATCACTGAGGGTTTCCCCTTTTTAAATGACACAAAGCATCAGGGTGTCCATTCAGAATAGCTGCAGGAATAATTCATAATGACAACACATAGACAAGGAAGAAACATTTAAGTGTAAAGGCTTTCAGATCAGCAATAAAGGTCACAGGAATGTGTAAAAAGTTTTTCTTTTTAATAAGGAGGCGCGTGGTGTAGTGGTGCATTGGTGTTGGGATCAGGGGGTCACAGGTTCGAAACCCACTGCAGTCAGCATGTCATTGTGTACCTGGGCAAGACACTTCACCCCAAATTGCTCCTGTGGGGATTGTCCACAGTATTGAGTATGTAAGTCGCTTTGGATAAAAGCGTCTAACAAGTAACATGTAATGTAATAAACTGAAGATTAGATCCTCGCAATACTGAACCGTGATTGGCTGAAACACCCACTCAACTCATTCATCTAACCCTAACAAGCGTGTTGTATGAAAATGCAGTCATTTATAGTAACCATGAGATGTTTAGTAATGCTCTGGTTCTCCCAATTCTTTTAAGTATTTGCTGCACAAAAATACATGATAGCAGTGAGACCAAACCAAAATACTTGATATGAAAAAGCTCAAAAGAGTTGTTTTCCTGCGTGTGTGTTGCCTGTTCTGATTGGTTCAGAGGTCCAAGCCTCTGGTGTGGGTCAATGTTCTCCAGAGTGAATCATCATGGGGTCTTCAGCTGAAAAAATAAAGCAATGTCCCCTCTGTCCTTGCCTTCAATCATCAAAGCTCATCAGTCACATTCCTTAACATGACCTGACAAAATATAAAAGCTGACAAATTCACAGTAAAACTTTAAATGCGAATCCTGACTATATTTTCACATTGTAGTGTCGTTCGTCACATCTTTGTATGCTGATGACATCAATTGTTATTAGAGGAGTGGTTAGTTGTCATAAGTATTTTGCTCCCGAACACAATCTAATGCTCAGCTTCCTCTTCCTGCTCGTGAGTGCAGGAGAGGGTTCACAAAGAGACCATCACAGAGGATGTCTGGGGGATCATTTCTCATTGAACCACTTGCACACTTTTACACACACACACACACACACACACACACACACACACACACACACACACACACACACACACACACACACACACACACACACACACACACACACACACACACACACACACACACACACACACACACACACACACACACACACACTTTCTATACTCACGTGACAGCTGGTATTAACAGTGAACTCTAGATAATCTCTCAGCATATTTGGATGATAAGAATGGTTAACCGATTGTAATGTGTATGAAAAGCTCCTTTAAAATATAAGTTAGTACACCATGTTTATTTTTCGGAAAGATTAATATTTTTAGATAATTTATTCCATGAGAAATATCTTAGAATTTAGGTTGCAAAATGGCTTTTTTTTGTCATTGTATCGTAGAATATAACGATTTGAGGAAAATAAATACTGTCGTTACAATTCCTTAAAGGGATGCACGTGTCCCCGGTGTGTCAGGGAACAAAAACCCTCTATCTTTTCCTCCGTACCCAAATAAAAAAAAAGCGGGGGTTCAACGGAGCAGATCCAGATTTGCGTCCGATATGACATAATATCGGAAATGTGGACCCACTGCACTATCAGAAAGTTGCTATCAGAAACAGTGCCCGACGTGTTTTGGACGTAATATGTTTTTTTGGTCTATTTTAGCAACACTAGATATGTGGGTTGGTTGGATGGATCGCCATTAAATTGTGTACAAACATTCATGGTTTTGAGGGGACGAGTCCCAAAAAAATCTTTTGGCGTCATCGTAACTTTTATAGTTTTGAGTGAAATAACTTGAAAACGAATGATCTGATTGTCATGACATTTGGTGAATGTATTCCTCAGAAAACATTGATACTTTCACTTTCCATCTAGAACCAACATCAAGTTAATTTTTTTGTCCAATACTGTACCTGCAAAAATTACAGAATTCCCATCAGATGAACTTTGTATTTCTTAGCTAATAATAAGCATTGTTTACAAAAAACCAGGATGATTTAATCATTAGCTTTTTCACCACTGACATGGTTACCCGATCTGTGTGACAAAACCAGTCCAATGGCCAATTAAAACCAGTCAAAGTACAAGAAATGGGGCGAAGCCTGCAAGCTAGTTCAGGCTGTCAACTCGAGAACCAATGATACATTAACACGTGACGCACCTCGTCCCTCTTACAACCAACCAAACACATTCTCCTAAACATGCCGCTCTATTTAAGCTGCCAGGTCTTCCTGCCTCTGCCTCGCTATGCTGCTGCTGCCACTGCTGTGTTCACTTGCTATTGCTACGTTCATGTTCCTGCTGCTGTGTTTCATGTTGCTGCTGCTCGTCTGCCCCACCACCACCCCAGCTTCCACCTGTAGGCTCGGCTCGGGGATAGTTATCTAATAATCACTCAATGTTCTTTGTAAATCTGTGGAGTGATGAGGCCCGAGCCTAGACACCAAACTCAAACTATATGCTGCTTCTAATAAACATATTAAGAAACACGTGAGTTGTCTGACTGAACTCAAAATAATGTCTTGCAAAACTTTATACACTGATTTTAAAGTCCAACTGCAATACTGCATTGACAAATGTTTTGTAATATCTTAAAAGGAACACCATAAACGTGAAGTGCACCAGCATTAAAAGTGGTTTTCCCTAAACAGTTCTTTCACCTCGGTCCTAAAGTGGCCTTGTGTATTAGATACAGTTTATTTTCATAAATAAAATGAAGCTCTGTGAACATACCATATGCAAAACTAAGCCTCCTAGCTCCAGATACATTTTTGACCAATCCACACTGACCAATCTATATAAACGTTCTGAAATGTCTAGCAATTTCTTTAGGATGGTTGTCCGGCAGTAGCTCAGTCAGTAGGGGCTTGGACTGTGAGCCGTAGGGTCGCCGTTTCAAGTCCCCGACCAGACCTAAATATGGAGTGTGGACTGCTACTTGGAGAGGTCCCAGTTCACCTCCAGGGCCCTGCCGTAGTGCCCTGGAGCGCTGTACAATAGCTGCCCACTGCTCCTAGTACTAGACTCCTGGTACTAGGATGGGTTAAAAGCAGAGAACAAATGTCACTGTGTGCTGTGTGCTCTGCATGTGTGACCATTAAAGAGGGTTTCATCCCTCCCTATTCTTCTTCTTCTTTCAATGCATTTATATTCTCTCATTCACCACAGAAGTTGACTTCCTTTATGGCAACTCACGCATTTATTGTTCCTGGCAGGATTGTAACAAACTATTTCCCAGCTCTTTTTTTGTTTGCTCCAAGAGACTTAATCAGTGTTTATGATCAGATCAACACAAAAGGGTTGCTGTTCAGAAGTGTTTGCCAGCACTCTGCATCAGCTCCAGTCGGCAGCAGGCCAAAGTCGTGACCAGTGACCCATCACAGACTAACTGCCTGACTAACTGTCTGGCGTGGCTCAGCAGCCTCATTCTCTCTCTCTTTTGTTTCATGGTGTGCTAAGAATGAGTGTTTGCCATGACGTGACACAGTCTTGTTCCCCATTGTGCCCTGGTGGAAAAGGTGTCTCTACCTTTTCCTCTTGTGGACTTTCTGAGGCTGTGTCAGACAAACTCTACCTTTTCACTTTCCTGTGCTTGTCCGACAGGCAGGCACCAGGTCTGTTGATGGCATATAAAGCACGTAGCCATTGATTCACTAGCATGTGTCATCTGAAAATGATGGGAAAGAGACAAGAATAATTATTCCTTATGCTCATATTTAGTTATTTTAGGGATGTTTGGCGATGCAATGGTTGCTAATTAATTGACACACCCTGACATACATTAAAAGTGACGTTGAAGGGATGTTTACAGAAAATGCTTCCCTGCTAAGTCAGCAACTGAAAAGAAGTCTGTTCTATTTGTAGCTGACGCTCAAAGTGCCCTTATTTATTGTTTTGTATTTTTGAAGATTGCCTAATGTATGTTTGAACTAATGTATGTTTTAAACGTTGTTATCTTTCCGGAAGTCATGTAATGTCTAGCCCCGGATGTTTACATTGTGTTGGTGAGAGATTATGGTGGCACTTAAAGTTTCTTCGATGCTAATGACGTGCCTTTTCTATTGCTGGTCTACTTGGTGAACACATTTTCACAGTGTTTCATAATTGTTCCAAGAGGTAAATAAACGTGATTGTGGATGTGGATTGTCGATGCGTAATTTTCTTTCAAGACCAGAGTAGTTATACAATTAAAGAATTAGGTTATACAACCCTACAGGAAGACGAACATGAGTACTTACATCAGCAGTATACAGTCACTACAACATGTGTAGAGAATTCCTTGACAAAAACTGTAAATCAAAACATTTGAACATAGTCTACTGTACCGGCCAGCATTTGTTCCAGCCTGATAAACCTTAATCAACAATGGCTTTATCTGACAACACAACATGTTGGTCACCACTTATCTTCACTTTCGAAGAAATGGAAGGGAATGTACGCACGATGTTAGCAACCAGCTTGGTCACGGTCTGAATTTTGGTGCAGAGATGGCAAAAGTACACACATCCTTTACTCAAGCAGAAGTACAGATACTTGTGGTTAAAAATACTCTGGTAAAAGTGGAAGTGCTGACTAAACTTCTGTACTCAAGTAAAAGCAAAGAAGTGTGGGCTTCAAAATGTACTTAAGTAAAAAGTACCCATAACTACCAACTGTTTTATTGAGTAACTGACCTCACTTTATATTAATACAACAATAATGTAATTGTTAGCTAATGAATGTTTCCATGCTGAACAACAGCAACATGATAAAGTTTTCATTGGTCCCTCTTCTTTAGAGAAGAAACGAAATGATGGAAACACGGATCGTGTTAAAATCAATAGGCACACAATGGCTCTAAATAATAATGATCACTCCACCAAACGCAGATTAAAACTAAAGTAAGCAACCAATTTTAGAAATGTAAGAAGTACAAAGTAAAGGTATTTGTGTTAAAAATGTAAGAAGTAAAAAGTCATCAGAAAAATAAGTAGTGGAGTAAAGCACTGATACCAGAAAAATGCACTTAAGTACAGTAACAAAGTATTTGTACCCACATCTGCAAAGATTCAATCTCATACCTGATTTTATGTGCACTCAAGGGCAAGCTGTTTACTTAGTAAAGGATTGCATTATAAACGTAGAAACACGTAGCCAATTTGTATTTAACTCACGTAATTATGAGACAGGATGTGCATTGCTGCCATTAAGGAAATTATGATATGTCTTTTTTTCGGATGATGTTGTGTAAAGCGCAGAACAAACAACGCTTAGGGAGGAGAAGGGAGTGGATGAATGGAACCAAACCCACAACATTCACCTATAGAAGACTGTTGTGCGCGTTCTGTTTACATAACTTACGTAACTGACTCCACAATCCCTTCCTAAACCTAATCAAGTAGTTCTGTTGCCTAAACAGGTTCTGCACCTCAGGGTATTGCGCAGTGTATTGGTGGTGTTTCTAAGTTGGAGAATGCAAATACGTTTATGTAAATTATCACACTAATGGTGTAGGGGTGCATGGATGTGTTGTCAGGCTATCATGGGGTTTAAGGTTGGAGGTTGAGGAAAGGTTATGATTGAATACCCAGTGGCAGCAGTGGGAAGAGTAAAGTCATCATGAGAAAGTGCTGGCCTTGTGCACCCCACAATAAACAAACCATGATGAAACATCTGGAACTGTGTGAAACATCAGCACGGTTTAGCCTATTCGTACGACATTAATAATAAGATTAACTTACTCAGATAAAAAAAAGACACACCATCCTTTTAATTTCATTACACTGCCTTTCAGGTGTCAGTTTCCTTTACATGCAATGACTTAATTGAATAATATGAAAACTGTGGGAGATGTATTGTTTTCCTTATCTCCAGTGCTCCAACTCATCAACTTCCCCCCTACTGAAAACAAACATGATAGTGGGTGTCTATCTCACATCCTCCCTCTGGGCTGGATCGGTTGTGATGTCACTGTCCCTCACCCTGCGCCCCTGTACATACTCGGCACCAATGTCGTCCTGTGTTAAGCTTGGCTCGTGCCCAAGCCCCCCCCCCCCCACACATTTTGTCTTAGGCCTGAAGGTTTGGGGTTGAGGGTTCAGGTCTGCAACCTTTGTTACAAAACAAACAATTTGAGAGGGTAATGTAACCTTCACCTTGGAGACAACCTACGTAGTTTGAGGAGACTTTGATGTAAGTTATTGTATCTGGGCAGGTCAGGCTTATTGTCAGAGGCCCATGCTTTGTTAAATAGTGATTATTTTCCTAACTGATTCATTAAAGTCTTGTCACTTAGGTGAGTGTTAAACATGCTGGTTTTTTATCCTGATATAAGATGTCTTCAATTGTTTCCAACTTTTTTACACTCACAGTCCTGCTTATGAGCTTGTGTACCCCTTCATTGTTAGTAGTACATTTTCCAGATGTATAGGCCATACACCTATTCATTAAATGAAGTGGATGGTTTGGTTATCTTTCATACTATTACTACTTCAGGTGAAGCTGAATGATTCCACCGTTAATCCATCATTTTGAACTAACTAAATGATAATTTTGTACTTCTAGCTAACTTTTTCAAATGTTTATTTACACATTTTTTAGCTTATCATTTTGTTGAACTTTCCCTGTCGGCTCCCAGACCGTAGTCGAGGAAACAGGGGGGGGGGGGGGGAGATGACTCTCTGTCGTCTCCCAGGGCAGAAGCAACACGCTTCGGGTTCAATAACCCAATTTATCGGAATGACTGGAGAGAGGCGAGCTCTTCTTTGGAGGTTGTTGCATTTATTTAGCTCTTCTGTTTCACAAGATACATCACAGACCTATCGTTTTTCTGCTGCCTCGTTTTTACTGCTAGAAAACATAAATCCCGCTCGCTCACTCTCGCTCTACAATACCCACACACACATGCACGCCCACACCCCTCTCTTAAAGGGACAGCGATATCACTCTGCATGACCCCAATGTCATAACAATTTCAAGCATTTATAAATTACTTACTTACCGAGGTTTGATTGCTAAAAAGGTCCTTAAAGAATAGATGTTGTTTGCACTGGTATGTCCATTGTAGGGAGACTTTATGTGCAGTACCATTTTTTTTCATTTATTAACTAATTTTAGTCGGGACCAAAGAAGACATTTTTACGAAAACAATTCCAAATGATAATCAAGCCATTAAAAAAGCAATTTATTACAACTCCTATACTCAAAAAGTTCATTCAATCACTATTCTTGCATCCGCAGCCCTGGTCAAGACCGTCTTCAGCACCTCATTGCTAATTTCCACTTCACCATCCTGGAATAAGTAGATTAGAAAATACATTTCAGTGTTTTTGGTGCACTCAGATTTGAAAACATTGCATTGTGTTTCAGGTTAACACAAGTTAGAGTATGATTTAAGCATTGGGTCTTTACTTACTTAAAGGGGACCTATCA
>NC_136907.1:22762296-22873226 GCF_949606895.1 Notothenia rossii | reverse complement strand
GCAACAAATAGGCGGTGGACCCACAGAAAATTGCTATCAGAAACAATGCCTGACGTGTTTTGGACGTAATCTCGTCTTTGTTTGCATTAGCAAATTCTCGCTAACACTCAGAGCTAACCTGTACTGTAGAGCACATGTGTTTAAAAAGCAGGAAATAAAAAAATAACTCACCTTTTGATAAACCTGCAAGAGAAAAAGCATTTGAGCTCCATACTGTTTCAGAAATAATCTTTGATGTGGTTTAGAACAGGATGGCGTTTTTATCGCAGCAGAATTTAACTTTATCTTCAGTAGAATTCTGATCAGGCGTTAGGTCTGCCTCTTCTTTTTTTTTTTTTTCAAGCTAAGGATCCACAATCCGCGTTTCTCTAACAGGGCTGCAAAAGAGGGGTTTGAGCAATATGAGGCATGGCTACAATGGGTGAACTGTTTGGTATTTTAAGCAAAACACTTCACAGACATGTTTTGTATAGGTATGGCCCTACAATATATGTTTCCAATATAGCATAATAGGTCCACTTTACGTTTTCCTTGAAGAGATCCTCCTTTTCACGTAGACACACCACCAAGCACCGGATAGCAACCTCTTTTATTCTTTCCACCGAATCATCCTTAAAAGGAGAACATTTGAATGTTGAGAAAGAAAAACAAAAGGTTGTCTACAAAAACTGAACATGCCAAGCATTGTCAGTTGCTGTTCATATTTCTTTTAAATGAGTTTTTATCAAATGTAACGTTAATACTAACAAGAAAATATATATATACATACTGTATTATAAATAATGAACTCTGACTGCAACTGTGAAACAAAGGATACATGAGGATACAAGCTAGCTATCAGTATACTATGCATGCTACAGTATCTTAAAACAAGTAGCTAGTGATTACCTTACAGCTTGTGTTACACTGTATATGCAGTAAACAGCTGTTGTAAATTAAGCTAAACAAAAATGGCTACTTACCTGGTAACTTGATAGATTATTAGGTTAAAATCCTGTTGTTCCACTGCTACCAAGTGATCTGCTTCCAGGATGAATGCAGATTGCTCCAACTCAACATGCGGTCTAGCAAAGTCCGGGCAAGTCCAAGCGTGTGTTCAGTTTTGAAACTATACCGTTGAAACTCAATAGATATGAGTTACTCTAACTTAATATATCCCTATAGTTGAGTGAACGCAAAAATATTTTTTCAAAATCATTACATCTGTAAGTACCATTTTTTTTGTTCTTTTTCAGTTTGACCAATTTAAAAAAAAAAGTGGAACCTACTAACCCCATGAATCGTTTTTTAGAGTGTAGACTCCTTATAACTGTTCCTTGTTAGAACATTGTAAAGACCAGCTTTTGGGGGGGCTTGAAATGCTGATGTCAGGGAGCACTCAAAAGTTCTCTCAGTCAATGTTCAACCTGCCTACACCACTAGCTCTCCGTTGAGGTGTAGCTCTCAGTTAATTGCACAAATCTGAAAATGTATCATGGAATTGAATTCTTTAAAGCTGTTGTCTGTTATAATTGGGTGCACAAGGAAATTAAGTGAAAGCTGCAGGGCAGATTGACGAGCCCCCTGCTGTGGGAATGGATCAAGACATTGGGTAAACATAAATGTTCCTTGCCTTACAGGCAATTAGGCTCATCTAATTAAGAATTCCTATCTATAGTGAAAACTAGATTTAATGAGCTGCTTCACAGGCCTCAGGTCTGCCTACAGTACATGATCTGTTTTACATCATTGTCAGCAAAGCATTTTTTTTGAGAAAGTCTTTCGGAAAGCTCTCCCATGAAGTGCTGCTCCATTTAACTATATATATATATATATATATATATATATATATATATATATATGTTTGTATGTATGTATGTATTTTCGAATTGATATTGTTACTTCTGTATGGTTTGGATGTAGGATGTTTTTATTGTATGTATTGTATGTGTCTCAGTTTGTCATGCTTTGTAAGTAGTTTATCGCACTTCTATACATTTTTGTGTGTTCTGCTATTGTCGCTCTTTTTATTATATGTAAAGCTCTTTGAGGCATGCTTTGTGATATTGTAATATAACAAACTTTGATTGACTTGACTTGACTATTTGCTTACCATACAATTGATGATATAATCTAAGTCAGGGGTGGCAAACTCATTTCAGTTAAGGGGCCACATACTGCCAACTTTGATCTAAAGTGGGCCGGACCAGTAACATCATAGCATAATAACCCACAGGCCCTACATAACGACAATATTTCTGTTTAAGTGCAAATAAGTAGCTACAAGTACATTCGGAAAATGTCCACATGTAATGAGACGCAAAACGTTATGAACAAACTGAAATGTACTGTATTAAGACAAACAAGTGCAATTTCAAGTGCTACACACATGTTCTTTACAACAGATCACAGTTTCCACCTGAACTGACTCACCACAAAATGCAAATAAAAACGTGGGAGCTATTAAGTGAGGAGTTTGAGTTACCTCCCTTGCCTTGAAAATATAGAATTTTTATATTGGCAGTGCAGCCACAGTGTCACATCAAATCAAACTTTTTTTTGCCTATTGAAGCTGCTGATTGACATTATAATACACAATGTTCAGTGACAGAATAATATAACATTTTCAAATATTTCAGTAGGTTCTTATTTTCACAGAACTGAGGTCACAGAACTGATTAATTTGCTCCTGAAACTTGACATCTTTTAGCCCTCACAAGGGCATCAATATCAGGCTTAAAATCCTGACTAGCAGCCAATTTAATTATTTAATTCAGGCACTTGTGTGTGAGTCTTGAGCGCAGCTTTGTTTTAGTAATGTTCATTACAGAGAAAACCTGTTCACAAAGGTAGGTGGTCCCAAACATGCTCAAAACCGTTGCTGCCAGGGCTGTCAATTTGGGGTATCCTGGCAAAAGATACCGATAAAATGTGGACAAGTCCGACGAGGCAAATTTGTCCTTTAAATCCTGATCACATTGTAAGTCGATTATCTCAAGTTGTATGTCGACGGGCAGATCAGCAGCCTTAACTGCAAATGGCGAGCGAAAAACTGCAAACTCTGTCTCAAGCTCACCAAAGACCTGAAACCGCCGCTCAAACTCCCGCAGCAATTCCGTAATTTTGTCTTTGTACCGTCTCATGTCAGAAGTAACTCCGGTCGTATGCACATTTCTTAGATGAGGGAAATGAGCAGAGTCACCACTTGACAGCTGTGTCTCCCACAAAGCCAGCTTCAACTTAAATGCGCTTATGCTGTCATAATATTCTGTGACAACTTTTTTGCGACCTTGCATCGTTATGTTCAGATTATTCAAGTGCTCTGAAATATCCACCATAAATGCAAGGTCCTGCAGCCATTCTGGGTTTTTTAATTCATGCACTGGCTTACCCTTTTTCTCCATGAACTGTCCAATTTCCTCGCGTAGATCAGAAAAACGCTTCAGCACGGCACCTCGGCTCAACCACCTTACTTCAGTGTGATATGGTAGGCTACAGGTGATGTCTTTATCACTGAGGAGGCTGTCGAACTGACGGTGATTCAGCCCTCTGGCTCGGATGAAATTAACCGTTTGAACAACCACTTTCATGACGTGATCCATTTTTAACGACTTGCAACACAATGCCTCCTGGTGCAAAATACAGTGGAATGTCCAAAAACGATCTCCTCCATTTGCTGCTTGTACTTTCTCCCTGAATTTCGTTGCAACACCTGCTTTTTTCCCAATCATTGATGGCGCGCCGTCTGTAGCCAGACTGACAGCACGGGTCCAGTCCACTCCAACCCTGTCCAGTGCTTCAACGAGAGCGCTAAAAATGTCATCCGCTTTAGTGGTGTCTGTCATAGGAACCAACTCAAGGAACTCTTCGGTGACCGTCAAAGTCTCATCAACACCACGAATGAATATGGCCAGTTGAGCAACATCTGTAATGTCAGTGCTCTCATCGATTGCAACTGAAAATGCTACGAATGACTTGACTTTTGTTTTTTTCTGGCTATCCAAATCTGCTGAAAGATCGGCAATCCTATCCTTCACTGTATTCCTCGTTAGACTAATGTTGGCAAAAGCCTGTCGCTTCTCAGGGCACACCATTTCTGCAGCCTTCAGCATGCATGTTTTCACAAACTCACCCTCAGAGTATGGCTTTGAGGCTGATGCTATTTCGTCAGCGATGAGATAGCTGGCTTTCACTGCTGCGTCACTTATATCTCGGCTCCGGGTAAAAATGGCCTGTTGTTTCTTTAGACCTGATAGCAGGTCATTTATCTTTTCTTTTCTCCGTTGTCCTTGCAAGCAGTCGTATTTCTCTCCATGGTGAGTCTCATAATGGCGGCGAATATTATATTCTTTGAGCACAGCAACTTGCTGCGAACACACCAAGCATACAGGTTTTCCATTTACCTCTGTAAAAAAATAGGATGCAGTCCATTTTTCTTGGAAAACTCGGCACTCCGTGTCCACTTTTCTCTTTTTTGACAGAGACATTTGGGGATGAGGGTGTCAGAGGTTATTGACTGCATTCACTACTCTTACTCATCACTTGTTTTACAGTCTGGCTGCGCTCTCACTGGTACCGGTGCGGTAGTGCGCCCACTAGTGGAAGGATTCAAAATAGCAGTTTTTTTTCCTCCTCTCACAGCCTACTTAGCAAAGTCCTTCAGCTCCGTGGGCCAAGCTGAAATGCTTCCCGGGCCGGATCTGGCCCGCGGGCCGTATGTTTGCCATCCCTGATCTAAGTCAAAGGTCTTGGCCAGGGCGGGTCAGACACGAATAATGTGCACCACAATGGCGCCCCATGTTTATATAAATAAATAAAATTTAATAATTTCAGCTAGAGACAACATCTCATCCCATTCAGGAGAATAATGCAAGGCAGGATGTGTGAATGATAAATATTAATAATCGAGGGGACTCTTGTTTTGAGAGCTGCTGGTTCAGGAGCAGAAACACCCAAACATGCTTCGACAAAAGCCCTGGGAAAATATTAGACATGACAGATTCAGGAAAAATTATAACTTTTTTATGGGTGCACCAAATGGTTGCAGATGGTCCCAACTTAATCATGCTACTAAATTGTTTTTTAATGGCTGTACTTTAATACTTTAAATGCTTACAGTAGGTATATGTATGAAACGCATATGTAAACAATCACAATCAAAAGCATAACTAGCTTTATTTGGAGAAATTGCATCAGATACAATACTAAATTAATCCGATATCAAATAAATATATTAAAGAAGTGATTTTTATAATTGTTGTACTACTAATAAGTAGTTCACTATTGCCCTCAGACAGACAGGTTCAGAACAGCTGTATCAGCTATATTCGTAAATCTCTCTCTGTTCTTTATGTCACATTATGTCTTTTTTATTACGTCATATATGACCCTTTACATGCATTAATGGTAGGGTAGGTAAGAATGGAGAAACCAGCTCGAGTAAGCTAGAATTTGAAAATACACAACCGAAAAAAATATGCCTCTTCCTTCAGACTTCCTTACAGAGCCCCTCTTCCAACACACACGAACGCGCACATGACCAATGAGGGCACGAGATAAGTTTGTGCACGAGACGGAAGGCTGACAGGCAGGTAGGCCATCCAGTTGTTTGCCGCGGGCCGAGGCAGATAATTGGACTTGCTTTTTACAGCGCCACGGCTTCCACAGATGAAATATTTGTATATATTTATTGTCAAAGCATTTAATGTATTCATTGCTATCGGGATATTAAGAGCATTCCATGGAATATAACTAAAAGTGTTTCTGAAGTGAATGACCTACCCCACCTTTAACATTTATATTTTACAGGTGAATGGCAGTTATTATTTATGAATTTAAAATGCACATTTTCCCTTTGTTTGTGCTGGTCTGGTGCTTTTTGTGCACGTTTCTCTGTGCATCCACCCATGCTTTTATGGAGTACAGTATACTGTAAGTGCGAAGAAGCTCCACTTCTGGATGAATGGAGCAGCGTGTCCCTTAAGAAATGTTCATCATCTGAATAAGTCATGGTAAAATCCATATATATCCTTCCTGTATCCTTTTATTGGTGTAGACTGTGACATTAGTGAAACAAACTGCCAATTCATGTCACTTCAAGCAGAGCTGCTCTGTTCTGAGAGTTGGTCTCCTGCAAAATCAATGTATTCTCACTCACTGCTTTAAAGGGACAGTTCACCACAAAATAAGAAATACATATTTCTTCCTCTTACCTGAAGTGCTATATATATAAATCTAGATGGTTTTGGCACACAAAAGCCGAGTGCCATCTAATTCAACTTTATTCGAGAGAGGAAAGACATTTGATGGCAGTGTTTTTAACACCCAAAACATCTGGATTCATCAAAAGCCCAGATTTAAGATAAATAATATGTTAATTTTATTTTATGTGTGAGTGACTGTCCCTTTTAAAGTCTTCCTGAAGGAAAGTTTTCCTCCTCCCCAGGGCAGATGTATGTCATACAATCACTCTTTAACACCAGTAAGTCATGCTTGAGGCTCCCATGTCTTCTTTTAAGTTTGTATTGTCTGAGAAATACCCCGATCAACAGCCACATCAAAATTCTGATGCTGACAAAACGTATCATCTGCACAACATCACTTAGAGCAGAATGAGGACACTCACTTGCAGCTGACCACACAGAGAGGAGCTTCACTCTGTGGGGGCCCGCAGACTCCTTTGAAACGTTCTGTGCATCTCATTCCTAAACAGCCCAAAGTCAGCAGAAGCCAGGGAAAGTGAAGCCCTCTGTCACCTTCAGGCTAGCAGGGGAAAAGGGCTGAATGAACTTAAAGCAGATATCCGAGAGGCTCACAGTGCAACAAACTGCACAGCAGAGGGAACCCCTGCCAAGAGCTGCTGGACAGACAGGGGGACTGATTGGGAGGGATTAATAGGTGTTGATTTAGTCATTTATTATGTTACAATTATTACAGCATCATGAGTGCCTTTTTGCCAACAAATCATGGTTGTCAATCTCTTATTTCAGCCTTATGCAACCTGCAACATTTGCAGTTTACCACTGTGTTTGTACACGGTGGTAAGGCCATCCTTATTTGTTCCCTGTATGCATACATGCACTGCAGTGTGTGTTTGTGTGTGATACTTGCCCACAGAAATACTCAGTAACGCTATCCTCCAAATCCTGCTGATGCTTTCCCTTTGAAAACCGAGTGCCTGTCTAATTCAGCATAAAATTGACGACGTTAAATACGATCTGCACCTCTGCGCCGCAGCACACAGCGGCCTTGAACCTCACTCAGCTGTGAAATAAGTGCCTGATGAGGAAGTTGTCTCACTAATGATCACCGGCTGAAAGGAAGGAAAAGAGAGGAAAGTCTTCGATATTTCCTCTTTCCTTCTTCTGTCATGAATGCGTCATAGGTTCATAGGTATGCTCAGCCTTCCTTGTGAGTTGGCAGCCAGTTAATCTGCTATGGCCCCCCTGGGAAAGGTGGCGTAACAATATATGGAAGATATTTCCCCAGCTTCCGGAAAGGTCGCAGCACTTTGCCACAGAGAGGAGAGGGGACACAAGTGTCCCATTGACCCGCAGCAGGCTAAGGGTTAGGTCACTGAGGAAAAATAGCATTTGCATAAAAAGATTAGTTTAGACCTGTTACTGTGGCTCTGTTTTTGGGATTTATTTTACTATAGCAACAGAATGCAAGAGTTCAGCAATCGGACGTCTTGATCTTTATTTATTGGAGAATCTAGTTGAGCAAAATTAGTATCCTGTATCCTCCAACAGCATCCGAGAAACTCAGATTTACCGTCACCTAACTCTATTTGTGAACATAGCATATTCATTTAACGCTCTATCGGAGCAGAATGAAGTTGCTGCCATTACAAATCCACCATACTGTAGGCCTATACTGTGTTTAAGCTTTTTAAAAAGCATTTCATTGTTGAAAATTGGTTAACTCTTATTTTGAAACAGTGATGTTGTTGTTTTTCTTCAGTAGATTAATAGAGAAGTTTGTATATATATATATATATTATTATATACTTTAATTTGATATATTCATATGGGACTCACAATTCTTAGAGATCTAAATATAATAAATTGTATGGTTGTGAAAATAACGATAATAATAAATAACACATTCATATAATTTATATAAATTAATGTATTTGATGATTTTCATTGAATATTAACGTATATAAACTTAGTATGCTGTATATTTTGGGATTTAGACAAGAATCCAAAATACATTCAATTCAGGCATGTGTTTTCTTTTTATTATGAAAAGCTTTCATGTCAGTTATACTTGAAAATTAAATAATCAGCAACATTTGACTGAAACTAGTTTCGTATCTAAAAACCTTCATGTCAGTTGGTCACTCACTAGTATAACTGACATGAAGGCTTTTAGATACGAAACTAGATACGAGAAGTAGTGCCACTAGTAACTAGTGGCACTACAGTACAGGAGAAATAGGGAAGTAGTGTGATGAAATTAAAAATTAAATAATAAGCAACATTTGACTGAAACTAGTTTCGTATATGACTGGGAAGATAACAAAAATCAAAACAGTGAACTCAGATTTCCTTTTTCTGAGGAACTTGAATCATTCATTGCTTACCAAAGCCAGCCCTCAGGATTACCAAATCTATCAGCAATGACCCAGTTCTAAAAAACGTAATTGATTGTTTTACGATGATAGTGCTGCATATCTCTGGTTGTAGACTCCAGTCACTTCATACAGTGCTGATTGCTGAACCATAGATTCCTAAAGACATGATGAACCAAATACAGTTAAATTACCAAGTGAACCTCTATTAAATATACTTCTTAAAAATCTGAAGTTTTTAAGCCAACCCGAGGAGTCTACTTAGCATTTTTAGCTTTTTTTAGTTTAGCTCATTTTCTGGACTATTCAGTCTGACCAATCTCACTAATATGTACATCAACAGAAGGGAGCTGTTTTCAGAAGAATGAAAATAAATAGCAACTAATAAATCCCCCTGCAGGCCTACATTCCTGCGTAGCACAATATGGAGACAAAGTAAGCATGGTAGGCAGGTGACGTTAGCTGGTGAAGAAAATCTAGCTTAGCAGCTAGACACAAAAGCCTTTTTGGAGTTGTTGAAGTCCAAAACTTGGTTTAAAAGAGAATGAACATTGTAATACAAATTAATGCTAATATCTACTGGATGTGTAAATGGTCTAAATTTGAGATGTTAAACTGTGTCGACTTGATGGAACTCAGTCAAATTTCTGTTTTAATTCACATAGCTAGTGTGACAAGTTATGGATGAATGAGATCCCTCAGCACTATCAGATCAGATTTATACAATACAGCTACAGAAGCTACACAAATATGAACACATTTGTTGTAGGCTTAAAGTGTACCAAGCACTGTATAATAATGCGTAGGAGAAGAGAAAACTAGCCCACAGCAGTTCACAGTAGGATGTAACAACTTTATTTATTTTATATTATTTTAACATGTCTAAATGCTTATCCATCTACTGTATGTGTTGGACAATAAAACAGAGAACTGGTTCCCTATAAGTTACCACTGGTGAGGATTGGTGTCCACTTCCCAACTATATCAGTCACAGACTGCAAAAATGTCTTTAAAATGAGAAAAACCTGAAACATATTTTTTGATTGCAAAAGGATGCTTTATAGTTATTCTCTACTAATAGAGAAAATGTTTTTTTGTAAGGGTAATCATTATTTTAAAAGGCATAAGGCAGGTAAAAATAAGGGCAATTTATACTGGAAGTTCTTGTGGAAAACCCAAAGTTATATTTAATCACATTAGTTTGTACTAAACCAAACTAGACACACAGCTCAAGGACATTTCCGCGTCCTGTCTCAAGTCCTCTCATCCTGCAACACACAAAAATATAAATATTACTTTGCTTCTCCATCAAACATTTGTTTGCTTTGAACAGGGGAGGGTTGTGGGTATGTGTGAGTGCCAGGGGTGGATGGTGGGTGGGAGGTAGCTGGTGGGCAGTGGGGGATTGTCATGATGTACCGGCAGGCAGCAGCCTTTCACTGTCATTGAGGCTGGTCAGAATAACTCAGTGAAAAATCAATTAAATAAGTGGAAAATGAGAATGCCCGCTGCATTCACAGGGTACCCAACAGCTTGGACAAAGTTCTGGCACCAGTAGCAGGGCTGAAGAATTGTATTTAAAGTAATGCTGTCAAAATTATCGCGTTAACGGCGGTAATACATTTTTTGAATTAATTGCGTTAAAATATTTAACGCATTTAGCGCATACTGGCCCGCCCCATACGTCCCACCAGTGGCAGCGCCAGGGTATGGCTGGGGTAGGCTACACCCATGGGCTACACCCATAACAAGAATTGGCTTAGCCCCACCATGAAAAATGATGTTAAAGTAAGCAAAATAAAGTCTGCCAACTCGCGCCGAGAATTGCACAGACAGCAGTTAGTAAGATTGATTTCAGTAGCCACTTGTCTGGAAATACCGAAGACCAGAAACGGTTTTGAAAACTTTTGTCAAGTAGTGATCGTTTTCTCAATAGAACATCTTTGATAATATCTTCTGGCCAATCAGAATCAAGATAACGGCGTGGTGTTGTTGCAGGAAGCCCCGACGGAGAATACTTTTGCTGTAGTACACATGGTAGTGCAGGCCAGGGGTGCACATAACTGGTACGCAGTTTATGTGCGTAATCTGAAATGCGTACCGTCACTTGTGTCACAAAGCGCATTTGCGTACCGACGTACTTGTGAGGCTTTTCCAGAAGGCGGTTAGATCACCAGACAACAGAGTCGTTCTCCGTGTGCACAGACAGGGCTGCTATTAACGTCGGTCTATACAACGGAATTGTGCCAAAACTACGCCAACCGGCTGCGGAGGGAGACTCCCCCCCCTTCACTGGAGAACTGTGTTAAAACAGCTGATAATAAAGTTCACACTCTGTGGCTTTCTGAAGTACTCCCCCGTTGATAGAAATCAACACGTTATGAATTAAGACCCCACGGTTTGATGATTGATAGGTGTGTGGGCTTTCTTTAATTTTGACACACAGAACAATGTTATAATAAACATACATACTGTATGTTAAATGGATATATCCTTCTTTCATTTATCTTTCCATTCCCACAACAATATACATGAAGAAATGGCATATTTTGGACATAGTTCGAATTGGGATTAATCATGATTAATTAATTTTGAAGCTGTGATTAATCTGATTAAACATTTTAATCGTTTGATGGCCCTAATTTAAAGTTATAGGAACATAACAGAATGTGCATCATCACATCCTCATCTGTGGATTTGGAAATTGTATTGGAAACATTTGCTAAGCATAGTCTTGAACAGGATATGAGAGCAGAGTTAAATATGGCAGGAAATCTGTTTAGAACCCATTCCTTTTTTTAACCTAAAAAAACTTCAAAAATGTACAAAGTAATGTTTTTAATGGTTATTGAGAATAGACTGTCACCTGGTGATCTGTAAAGTACAGTAGTCTGATTCCACAGCAGTTTTTCATGAAAACCTGCCATAAATCTAGTTCAGCCAACAGGGAACATTTTTACAAGAAACATCACCGCCTTCACTGGCCTGTACCCCCAGAACAATGAAACCAAATGACACTGTTGTCAAAAATAGAACAATTTTACCATGTTTGTTTCAGGCCCTTTGTGAGCACTGGTTCTTAAGGTAACTTTGTTTTTAAAAGAGGGCAGTCTCTCTGCCCAGCCTTAACCTTCATCCTGTTGATTGACGCCACCACTATCCAAGTGTGCGCTCAGGTCATAATGGAGTTTCCCTTTTTAACTTTTCAACTAAAGTGCAACAAAATCAACATCCTCAGAGTTACCTTTGTGCATATATCTTTATATCATTCCATTTAATATCCCTTCTTTTACTGTGTTTGCCCATAGGAGGACTTTTACTTGAGGTGATCTTAATCTATTTTCTATGACTATCAGAACATGTCTATTTCATATATCTATGGGCAGCATGTAAATCAAAAACATAATCCTATTTCTATTATGCGGCAATACATATCATACTCTGCCATAATGAGCACTGTAAGGTATGAAATACAGTATGTCATTACTCCAAGATTATTTTTCAAAATAAATACTTTCCATTTTATTTTCAGGTTTATGAAGCTCAGGAAACCATATAAATCAAGATGACCTCAATGTCAATTATGTTCTCAAGTCTGACAGGCTCCACAAGCACACGTGTGCACCTGCAAGCCTGTGCATTTATTTAAATGGGGCAGAGCTTGCGGTTGAACATGCACAGACTGAATGGTTAGATAAATGTACCTGTATCATATTAAAATGAACTGATACGGTGAAAATAATTGTCTTGTACATCACTAACAAGATGGACACGATCAGAGAGCCGTCTCTGTTGAAATGAACAGCTGAGACAGGGTCAGAATGTGCCGGTACACAATAATTGTGCTAGTGTGTTGGTCTCTTCATTGACATATTAAATATGTATTTATTGCAAAATCCCCTCTTTTTGTTGTTTGAGTGTTCCCTTTACACAAAAGAAAGGTAGAGGTAATAAACCTGAAGTATAATATATAATAAAAACACATGGAAGGCGCACATTTGACTTGACTTACGAAATTAGTTATATTTGTTTTGGTTGGATATTTAATATATTTTTAAAAGAATGAAAGGGGTGAATTTTGTTCACCATCACGAACACTAGAATCATGTTAGTAGAGGATTCCTTCAGGGCCAGGATGGACAGGAGGGAAGATTACAGCAACTGCTAAATATGTGTCTGTACATACAGTCACATGTGCATTGAGCCCCTACTTCAAAAATCTGATCCTATCCTTCAAGTTCCTTTGAGAAAGGGGTGAGCCGATTGTGTTCACAATTAATGAAAGAAATCCCCCTGACTGTAGAGGGGAATTATTTTTAATTGAATAGTGTCCATCTATTAGTCTACCGGGGGTTTCTTCCATATCTGTGCATCAAACAGTCTTATCCCTCCATGAAATTTGAGCCAGAGTAATCAAGATCACTTTCCCAAAGCTGCTGCTCCAAAAGGGATTACATTGGTTAACCTCTCGCTTCAGCTGACTCTCGTCAGCCGGCCTCAGAGCCAGGTCTGTCTGCTTTACTGACTCCACTTTCATCGGGCCGCCTGCACAGCTCAACTCATCGCCTGTCAACCAGATACCATTGTGCACCTGGAACACCTCAGTGGACCAGAGCGCTGAGCAGGATACAAACGAGGCTCCCAGATTAAGACACCACAGTTCACTTTGAGGTTTTGTTCGTAATGACCTCTGACCTCCGCAGCAATTGAAACTCAAGTGCTGTTGGAAGGAAGAATGATGTTTTTGAAAAGGCTTTTTAAAACCGGTGATTTACCCATTGTCCTGCTCTGTGAGATCAAAAGACTTGAAGTCGCTTCACATTCGTTCTCCGCACTGGATGTAAACCGGTCAGCTGCTGTATATAGATGACTCCCATCTCCACTGATGGGAAATGTATGCTAATGGCTGTAACAGTGTCTGTGCTGTGATAGCTACTAACAAATATATTAGCAGTTAATGGTCCCCTGCTGCTTTGCTGCAGTTTCTCTTGAATGAAAGCCCTTGTGTGCTAAAGGACAAAGCAACATTCTGCTCATAGCCTATTTCGTCTGAGTTCAATTTAAGAGGAAATGAATGCTTGGCCCTTGGTAGATTGCTTCCTCCAGCTTCCCTGTTGTTGGCTAGCTTCTGTGTGCTGCCACATGACGTGGCAGGAGAGGAGTCTTTCCTCACAGTTGGCTAACGTTACATTATGACCGCCATTGCTGGCAGACACCTCTGTGAGATATATATCACTGGCAGCACAATAAGGTGAATCATTGAATTAGAGTAAAGTTCATTGGGCCACTTATATCCCTTGCTGACAGCTCGGCTCTTAAACAAAAATGTAGCCTCCATCAACAGACCGTTCATGATGCAAGAAGAAGGGACATCACAGAGCCATTTTCTCATATGAACTTCAGACAATGTCCAGAGAAGAAGGTCAGCACATTGTCCAGAATTTCCTTTCACATGTAGCACACAACAGGAGATTGGGCGTTTCAGAAGCCTTCCCACTTACTGGAAATACTTTGGTAAGTTTAAGGAAGGGATAGGACCTATTGACCTATATAGAGGAGGCACCACCCTGTACGCAAAACAACTTTACGTTTGGAATTTGGTCAGTTTTCTTGCTGAACCTTGAATCTTTCGGATAATGTACATTAACAGAAGTTCCTGATTTGTTGTCTCTTTATTTTGTTACAATTGTGTGTAAATTACCCTTATTTAAGTTTTAGCCAGCAGCGATAGAAACGTCATCAACGGCAATTGCAAATGAGTGGATCCCTTCAAAATGGGTTGAAATAGGAACAGACTACAGGGAGCTTCTATTGAACTGTTTTGAACATTTGCGTTTCCATGTCATTCAAATCATGTCAGGCTTGCAGTGCATGTGTTAAAGGGACTATAGAGAGCCACTAAAGGTGACACTGTTTGTTTTTCTCTTGAACACATGGACAAAGAGCGGCCCAGTGACCTTTAACTGCAGCTGGATATCTGATGGGCTGCTGTGAGGGTTTCAGAAAGGGTCACTTTCAATATGAGGATGCCTCTGGTTTCTACTGCGGAGAATGGTGCCCATTGTCCCGGAGACCCCAGGGACATGGGGCATTTGAAGGTAGATTTAGGAGATAGTGACGTTGTATGGGTGCTTTCCTAGAAGCCTGACTAGAAGACCAAGGTAACCCTAATAGATATGAAGGATCCACCCTTTGATCACCGGTCTGTCCTGATGCTTAACTGGAGAAGCAATAGAGGCCCGGGCAGGGGAATGAAGGAGAGGCTTTCATTCAAGCTTTTGTCTGAACTTTGTCTTCGTGCGTGTCTCTGTGAAGGGCTGATGTCTTCCTAAGCCTGTCCATCACAATAAGCCTTTTTATTCCTTAATGACTGTGAGAGAAAAGCAAAATAAGGGGGTAGGGGATATAACTTGAAGGGAATAAAGTAAAAAAAAAAACACCTGCAATCTATCTTAGAGGACAGTGTTTTGTGTATAGACTTTTAGGTGTTTTAAGCATAGAGATCTATGATGCAACCGTGTATTACTCAGCTATGTGTGCACTTGGGCCACAACAGTCTCTATAATATCAAAAACAAGTCAATTAGAAAAGGATTAAGGGATAGAGATCTGTGTGCCCTCAGACTCTCCTAACAGGCTGAAGGGGAATCAGACGTGAAAAGTGAGAAGCTTGTCTGTGTGTCTGAGCCAGCAGACAAACAACAGAGCCAACAGAGTGTGTTCAGGTATCAGTTTTCACAGTGCGGAAGCAGAGATGCAGGGCTGACACTGAAGCTAAACACTGTTTTGATCACTGGTTCATATTGCTTGTATTGTGCGTGTGCAAGCAACAGAGACTGTCATTAAAAAGGTATGTAAGTATTTTTATTGCTTTTGTTCAGTTGGAACACATTCTCCATAATATTCATGACACTTTTAAGCATTACAACCTGACAATCTCATACATTTTGACAGCATAAGTAAACTCGATTGGACAACTTGATGCTTCATATATGGGTTAGCATTCATATATCAACTTACAAATACATAAATTACGATAACTGTGCATCTCATATCAATATACACATTCAATACATAAATACATATTGTGAACAATGCCACAGCATAGAAAGATAACTTGATTCCTTATGAAACAATGGAAAATATACAGATTCCTTGCTTGATCCTCTCATAAATACTTGCTCTCAGATCTCTGACTATAGAATACATAACATGTCCTCCTTAATACATGAGTGAGAACTCAGTGTGGTGTCATTCACAGTCGATAACATTCAGTGCATCCGACACCCTGTAATACAAGCCATGAACGCAGTCACATGTTCGTTAAAATAAGCTCACTGAACTTCATGGGTCAAACATGGGAAATCAAGTGCCTGAGTGTGTATGAATTTGGCAAGCACAGTTTTGTGTGTGTGCCACTTAACTCAAGCAGCCATGTTCACGCAGCTCACTAACTGGAACATCAAGACATGCAGGGTCATGCAAGTGTTCGAGATGTATATACAAATAATGATTTTATTTTTAATGTGCAGGTTGATAACTGTTTCCTCGCGCCACAGATGATCTTCTCTTCTCCCTGAAACCAGGCTGGCCCTACCTTGATTAGCATACACATTAGCCTCTCTGCAGCTTCATATTTGTCCCAGGTGTTAGTAGTAAAGGCCCTGTTCACACCTGGCGCTTACATGCGTTATTTGGTGATCCCATCACAATTGATCAACTCTAAGTACAGGGTTGACTACTCCCAAGATGCATTGAAGACTCATTAAGATTTAATCACTCAATCCACATTTTTAAAGCAAGGTTAATTATCACAACTTTTAAAGTCGTACTGATCACTCAAAACTTTCTTTCTAATCATCGGGAGGCTTACAGTTGTTGTTGTTGTTGTTCTCATACTAGAAGACTAATTGCTGACAAGGGGTCAAACACTTCAAGATCTTTGACTAGGAGGAATTTCCAATGAGTATTGATTTCAAAAGCAAAAATGTTCTACAAAAACACACGGGAGAAATTACGTTATACCATGCGTGTATCATGCTGCTTGACGTTGTTGTTGGTATGAACTGACGCATTGGATCTTTCCACGTGTGATCAGATCACTTGATGCGCATGTTAATGCCAGGTGTTAACATGGCTTCTGACTTATATTGGTAAAAGACTGCAGCTCTGTGCCTGACACTGCATTCCCATGAAGAAATGCAAGACCTCACACCCCTTAACCTCCCTCTTTTCCCAGACCAACTGCTGACTGAGTGGCTGCACGGGTTCACCTGCCGGCCTCGGCGTGCGCTCCTGGACTTTGAAAGAGAAGCCAATCTGCTGACTCCTTTGACCGCTGGCTTTGAAATGGAGCTTGTTTATTTGACTCAGTTCTGCTATTAATAGCTCTGTGCCATTCACACGCCCCATTGAGAACTGCACATCACGTGCGGCTTGTGAGGCTGACATTGGCACAAACATTGGCCACTGGCACTAACATAAAACAGAGGCTAAATGTACCTGACATTGGACAAGGAGTGTGCGGTCTAGAGGGGGCGAGTGTTTGCTGGTGTAGGATGACGATGTGTAAAATGAGTGCATGACTCAGGGATCTGATGTTACGTTTGAGTTCAGTTTGAGTGCTTCGTAACCTGCTTTATGGCACATTCACTATGCTGAAATGAGACTTCGCTATGCATGCATGAATGCTGATCGAACCCTTACAGCACCATTCGTAAGACGTTCCTGAAACGCCTAGTCATTTGTGTTGTAAGAGGGGAACACTGTAAGTCCTGCCTGCACTACGACGTGGTCTATCATCTTAGCTACCATGCGATGAGGATGTTACAAACCGGGGTTCAGCTGAGGAGTGATACAGAACTAAATTTGGTTCATGGATGTCGCAGTGCAGCACGGAATGCTTCGCTTTAATTGGGCTGGGATAGTCCCAAGGCCGTGGCGATGGTGGCCATCAGGAGGGCGGAGCTGGCCAGGATCACTGCGCCTCCCGACCGGAACACCTGCCGACCGTTCAGGGGCTGGACCGGCCTGAAGGTCTCTACCATCGAGGTTCCATCGTGAAACTTGAGCTCAGAGAACGCCCGCAACTGGAGGAAGATAGAAGATGGACACAACGGGTCTAAATGTCAGTACAATATTGTATTTCTTGTGCTTTCTTTGTGTATTTAACACTGCTTTATACCTTTCACTCTTCTACAGAGGGAAACATTGCTCTTTACTCAATTATCTTTATCTGACAGCTTTGATTACAAAAAGTTATAAAAGAGGTTTTATGAATGGTTATGAAATACCACACATTGCTGACCAGTGGTTCCCCAACTGTATGGTATGTGACTGCTTACAAAAGAGCAGTGTCTTGTTGGGGCCCCTTGTCACATTTTAGATGTCTATGAGGTCCACCAAATTCCATCACATTCCACCTTTTAATTCTCCAACAGGGGCACAATGAGGTAAAAAAAAAAACAGTATTCCACTAAAAAAGTTATAGGAACCTAGCAAAAGCTCAAGCAGAGGTTCTCTTTTTTTTCAGGACAAGGACAAGGTGATGATATACTGGGACCCTGGAATATTCTAATCTAGCCTATTCATTATACTTCAATTATTACATGGTCATTATGAGAAGGAACACAGTAGAAATGTTTAGTTAGATATCAGGAATGTTTTAACGTTCTCCTATCATGTAAAATCAGTTTGGTATTTTGAGCAAAACACTTCATAGACATGTTTTTCTATATATATTTATATATCTGAGACCTATATGCCTAAAAATAGTATAATAGGAGACCTTTAAGCAAGTTTGGAGATTGAAGTCTTAATGCTAACCTGTTCCATGCTTAGAGGGATGGGACTCTCAAACAAGGTCCAAACCACAGCCTCAGTGCAGCCTGGAGTGGTCAGAGAGCCCTTATAGCGGTAGTAGCTAGTCAGATTCTGCTCAGCTGGGATGAGTTGTGCCAGGGAGACGGGAAGCAGAGAAGTGTTGCCATCTGAAAACAGAAAAGCCACAGATAAATTCTTGGCATTACTGCTGAACAGCCAGAATTCTTTACTTGCTTATAATTGAACTTAACAACTTACTTGCATTTTTTATGCTTCGTAGTGCATTGATGATGGGTTCATACTTTCGGTTTGCCCTATTCGACTTCTGGAAATATAAATTCACATTTCAGCACTGTGTCATCCTAACATAGTCGGTTCTGGAAAAACAGATTGATCTCAAGGATACAGGATTTCAAATGGTTACCTCGTAGAAGAACCCAAGGACTGCGACTCCCTCTGGGTCTGAAAGGGCTGTTGTCAGATCAGTGTAATGGTGCTTCATGTGCACAATGTGCAGCTGTGGAGACAAAATTACTGATGTCACCACTTTCAAACAAAGACATGTTTAACAGTGTGTGTAAAATAGGAGTGCCTCTCCCAACATTTTGGTTCGGTTTTTAAGTTTGTTTGCAGAATTACAGAAAAACATCTAGACCTATTTCATAAAAAACTTGGTGAAAGGATGTTGTATAGGTCAAAGAATAACATAACATTTTCGAGTGGATCCCAATTCCATCTCTTATACGTATATTTGACTTTTTTTCATGCTCTCTATAAGTGCCTTTTTAGTTTGTTGAGTAGATTCCATGCTTTAAGAATTGAACACTTGACATATCAGTTCAAGTGAATCAGTTTTCTATCTGACTGTGAGAGAAGGCCCAATCGGTAATTTTGACCATTTAAATATGAAAGATCTCCGATCATACTATCAGATATATACAAATATATAAAAAAACATATCTTTAACGTGTTTTGCTAAAATTACCTAACACCTCAAAATACCTGATAACCCTCTATTTCAGCCCTGTTAGAGAATGGCTGATTCTTTGCTGGCCCCGCCCCATTTTGAGCAGCAGGCAAGAGGCACACTGTGAGTTATGTGACGATGTAGCTAAATGCATGCCGTGATTAAACGCCATATCATGTTCCAAACCACTTCAAGGATTATTTCTGAAACAGTATGGAGTTTAAATGCTTATTGTCTTGCGGGTTTACCACAAGGTGAGTTCCTTTTTTTATTTCCTGCTTTTTTTTACACATAGGCTACTCTCTCCAGTACAGGTTAGCTGTGAGTGTTAGCGATGCTTGCTAATGTAAACCAAGACCATATCATGTCCAAAACACGTCGCGCATTATTTCTGATAGCGACGTTTCTGATAGGGCCGTGGGTGTAAAGCCGGCCCACATTTCCGATATTACGTCATATCGGACGCAAATCTGGATCAGCTCCATTGTACCCCCGTTTTTAGAGATGTGGGTACGGAGAAAAAGAGAGTGGCACTTTGTGAGTTCCCTGGCACACCGGGGACACATATTTATGTATAAAGAGTCAAGACATCAAAAAGTGCATTTTGTATGATAGGACACCTTTAAGTATATTTTTTATTCTCAACAAATTACTTGAAGACCAAAGCTATTGTGCAAACATGCCTGTTTATCCAAAGCCTGAAATATCTTATTCATCTGTGCCAGATCATAACACTGGGTAACACGTTCCTTCAGCATGAGTCAATCCTTTATACACATTTCTGCTGCTATAAATACTCACTAAATCACTGAATCTATGGCAGAAAATAGCTCCAAACAAAACAATACTCAAGCCTTTGTAAAAAAACAAAAGCTACAGCAATATATCTTTGCCCTCTTTTTAAATATTAATGTATTGAGTAGGAATGAATGGGCTTGAGGCTGGGAGCCACAGTCAGGTAGGAAAGTCAGCATTGAAAGGTGGACTAATGCACTCATTTTCTTTTGAGAGAAAAATATAGAATTTACAGTATATTCACATATGAAATGTTTAATCCATTCAGATAAGATAAGAGATAAGATGGTACTTTATTTGTTTGTGTTGCAGCAGCATAAAAAGGCATTGTACAATAAAAACAGGAACAGAGACCTGATCCTTAACCTTCTCTAAAGACAAGCTGTGTGTGTTTTTAAGGTTAATATACCTCCATGGGATACTGCTCTCCATCGATGGTGTGTTCGGAGCCGGGTCCCCCGTTGTTGCCCCAGTGCAGGTGGAACTGCACCGCCTTGTAGCTGGTTGGCAGGCCTCCACCTGAGACGGTGCTCAGGTGAGGAACTCCCACCTGAACTGTAGAAGACAAACACCAAAAGTCACATTGCAGCTCAACTGCATTGAAGGCTATCTGATGGAACATATGCTCACCTGAGTGGCCGTTGTTCTTGATCGTGCCTCTGAAGATCTGCTGGTAGTTATCAAACTTGAAAGGAGTCAGTCTCTCATCCTTTAAAGTCTTTCTGGTGACGATGTTGATGGGCGACTGTTGTTTTCCTTCACAGTTGCTGTTTGCGTGGTTCCACTTCTCTGGGCCTAAAACAAGAAAAATACAAATTTAAAGGGACATTCAACCCTAAAATCAAAATAGATAATTTTGTTCTGACTTATAGTCTAAATTGCTGTTGTGATCCCCTCTCTTCCTGGGGTCCGACACTTAAAACAATACAACAATAATACAACAACATTCAAGAAAGAATTCCTGACATCATTAAAAACATCCAAGTATTGGAGATAATGGTACAAGTTGGCAAGAGCCTTTCACCCATATAGGATAGAGTTCCTTCTGGTTGGTTTTGTAATAGAAAGAAAAAGGTTTTTGTCACCAAGCACCACAAGTTCAGTCACTTTATATCACATAAAGCGAAAAGACCCTGGAAAGACCCATTGTTCCTGAGATTCTTTAATTACTTTTTTGGAGCACAACATGTTGAGTGCCATCTCAGGGACTGTAAATCCTCAACCAACAAATGTATTATTGGAGTACCACATGGATCAGTCCATAGTCTTCTCCATTTCCCCTTTAGATTAAATATTTCAATTACAAAATAGCAAGTTTCAATCTTTTTTCAATTGCAAACAACAGCATATTCTATGTTTTTTTGCATCATCATAACATAACTGTAACTCTATAAGTATTGCATGTCAGTACAACTCCAAACTCAGCCAAATCAGAGTTATTTTCTCAAAGTGTTTTATTCTGTGCTGCATTTTTTCTATATTTCACTTAAATGTTACATTACAAAAAATGTTGCACTTGTGTTTGCTTTATCTCCTGTGTGAATTACTTTGTAATTAAGCTTTTAAAACCACTATATAAATAAATTTTTATCATAATTAAACAATTCTTCACTTATCCTATTTAAAAAATCTTACCATTGCAAAGATGATCACAGCTGAACTGCGACTGATAGCACCAATCTGAAACACAGAAAATGGGAAATTGTAGAAATGTCACAGCAAAAAGTGACACTTATATGATTTACTTACAATATTAAGTCATACAAGCATCAGCACACACACACACACACACACACACACACACACACACACACACACACACACACACACACACACACACACACACACACACACACACACACACACACACACACACACACACACACACACACACACACACACACACACACACACACACACACACACACACACACACACACACACACACACACACACACACACACACACACACACACACACACACACACAGTATCAGTCAGCATGCACTGATAACCTCTGTGTGACACAAGCACGCCTGAGCGAGCCTATTGTGATGAACATATACACTGTCCCGCTGGGTTGCCATGTGTATTTACAAATGTGACCTTATATTTATAGTTGATTTGTTCTCCTTACTGCAAACAGTGGATTGTTCTCATGTTGCTTTAAGTAAGCGTTTTTTACCGGCCATACAAAACCCCCTATACAAAGGAATTGTCTTCCTATACACAAGAAAGTAGCTGTCTGTGCTTTATCTTTTCGTGCTATCAAAATAAACACCCATTGTCACATGTTTGTCTCGAGGTTTATTAATATTTAACAATTGGTTTGCATGATTCCACCCCGTACTCTGAAACAAATATCTGCATCTATCTAAGAAATCAAATATTTATAAAAAAACATACATTCAATTGAAAAAATATGAGCAAAGTCTCCCGCTCTGTTATTGGTGTGAGGACTTCTCCCCATTTGTGTGAAGGAAGTCTCTGTTTTGTTTCTTTGTTGGTTAGCTGTTACCTCCTGTTCTGGCGTGATAATGCCTACTGAATATAAATACAGCAGGGGGGCCAACATTCACATTGTATTCACTGGTGCCAACACTCAAGGTACTGGTGGCCGGGAATAAAGAGATGCAAATGTATTCGATTATATTGTTGTTATTTTTGAAGGATTTGCAAACAAACAACTGAAGATGAATCTTATAATTCTAAATCCTAAAATCGGAGATCTCTTATTAGTACAAATCTGACCTATTTATACTTTATTCTGCTCATCATTTTTATACTTTACAACATTCAAGTATTTGACAGCTTTAGTTACTATTTCCTCTGGAAAATCAGACATACAATACACAATATAAAAATGTGATCACTTTACTAGCTGCTACATTTAAGTGATTAAACCATCAATGAGTAAATAACTAAAAACCCAACAATAAAATACTGTAAATAATGTATTCCTATCCATGGTACTTTAAGTTTTGGTTGATGCAAAAAAATGTGTATACTAAAGTCGAATAATACTTTTATTCATGCTCTGTAAATCATAGTAATACATAATGTACATCTGATAACTGTGATAGTGTGACAGTATACATATTGTTTTATCATGTAGGGGTATTATATTTTACTTTTACTGTCTGTGAGTAGAAATATCTATTTTTACGACTTGCTGTGGCGCGTATTTCTCTCAGCCAATCAGATTTCTGTCCGCACAATTCTTGACCAATAAGCGCCGGGCTATGATCTCCGTGAGCCGTAGCGCAAACGAACAATATGAATGTGTTTCAATGAATCTGAGATCTCTGCCAAGAGAGCAAAGTGAGGAAACTGTGAAGAAGAAAACAAAAGGCAGTGCAAGGAAAACCAATAGGCTGTCTGCGTGCGCACGGCGGAGACAGACGGAGGTTTTAAATACCATTGTGTCGCACGAGCTACACTGTGCGCTGTGGAGGCGGCATACACACTTACAAAAAAGAGAGAGATTGAAACCCTTTGCCAGTCCTTTGTGTGCCAAAACGGCTCTCCAACTTCGAGATGAGAGGTTTAGGGTTCCCACAAGAGGACTGGTTTACACTCGGTCTTTTTTTTTGCCAATGCAATCACAAAAAACAGCATGGATTGTTTGAAAATGTTTCGTTTTTACCCCAAAAACTCAGAAGCCTCTCTAAAAGACACTGCAGCATTAGGCATAGGCATACTGTAGCTCTGCCAAGGCGCTGCAGTTTGGAGGCGCATTGATGCTCCTCCTCAACACTGCATGATGAGCGCACATTGAGTAATAGTGTCAACTGGAGCTTTTCCACAAAAGAAAATACTGCCAAAATAGTTGACATTGTTTTGCGTCACATAGGTTTTTACATAATGTGTCTTGGGCTGACAGCAAGATAATTTACTACACCTAATTTGATTATATTATTGAAAAGACACATTAAAAGAAGAAAATATTTGGGATTCAATCGAAAGACGTACGAGAAAGCCTATGACATTTTCTTCCAAGTGTGCGCATTAGTTAACATCACTAATAATTAATCGCTCCAACAACGACCAAAGAGCTTCGTCACTTCCTCAGCCGCCAGTCATTACTTACTCACAATTTACTCTATTAGTGTCGGTTCCAAACCTCTGGGCTTTTCTGTCTAATTAATAAGTCACAACCCCCCGCTGTGAATGTGGAGACATTGACGAGAGCAGCTCGGCGCGTCTCTCTGCGGCAGCGAGAACCCACATGTCTGCCATTGGTTCAGTGTGCAGAAGAGCAGGTGCACGAGAGGGAGAGCGAGAGAGAGCGAGAGAGAGGGAGAGAGAGAGAGGGAGAGAGACCTGTGTCGGGACTGAGAGAGTATCAGCAGCTCGGTCGGGTCTGCCTGCTTTTGCTTTTGGCTCAGCTGATCCAGGATCCCTGTATCCACTCGTCTCCTTGAAGATGGAGCTTAGACGGCAGGTTGCATCTATATGCGCGTCGCACACAGATCAGTGGGATGGACAGGGCAGGTGTGTGTGCGTCACGAAGGCGGTTTTTGAGCTGCTGATCTTTGGTTAACGATTTTTTTTGGCAGATCATCTCTCTCAATGTCTTTTCGGATTTCTATCATTGAATCTCGGGATTCTGCAATAAATCAACTTTCTAATTGAACGAAGTGCCTAGCACGGTTGAAAACAACTGGTACAAAGCAACTTCACCTGCTGTTGTCGTTCTGATTTATTAATGCACACAAATGTGAATTGCTCTGATGTGTATTGCGCAAAAACTAAAATAGCGTGTTAACTCGGATATAAATCATGTATCCCCTGCATCTGCATGCTTTGATGTAAACCAACATCACAGATTTTGAATAAAATTATAAGAAACATGACAACAAATTCGGCAGAAGAAATGCTTGTATTAAAAGATAAATTACTCACATTAATTAACCAACAACATTGAACATTTTTGTATATGTAGGAGAGGAATAAAGACATATTTCCCAGCTCTGGATGAGGCACTCACCTGCTCCTGAGCAGAGGGTCCAGCAGGATGCCAGCAGAGCGGGCAGGATTAGTTGCTGCATGTTGGAGGCAAGGAAACACAATGACTGTTTGTTCCAATGTGATCGCATTCTTGCAGGGGGTCTTATACTTATCTATCACCATACCCCGACAGGAAAAGAAAGAGTGGCCCCTCCCTCTTCGGGCATCGCCTCTAATAAAGCTCTCCGCTGATAAGAGGGGGGCCCAATGCTCCCGGTGTGCAGGAGCCACATCTAATAATGCAATCATTGCTGGCATGGTGTTGATGGAAACCCTTCCTGTGAGAGGGCGGTGTTTCTGATGGTGTTAATCATTAATGCAGCCTGAGGCTCCACAGGTAAGGCAAGGTGGCCCTCAGAGAGAGAGAGAGTGATATCCTTATAGGAGGACTGAACCCCCTCCTCTTGTTCCTTCACATTAAAGGTTAGAGTCCTTCTGTTTCACACTGGCACTATGCTTTATGAGATTAGCATATTTTACCAGCTTGCTTTAATGTTTAAAGTAGCACTTGACACCTTTGACAGCAATTATGTCTTTCATTGAACATTTGTTGTGGTTTTATTTTTATTGTAAAGCATTATTTTCAAAGCATTCTTCTTTTTAAAGCAAATATAATGTCAAAGACAAGGGAAGTATACTCTCGAAAAAAAAGAAAATATATAATAATAGCATTAATTATTTTCGCAAAAAAAAGTATACATTATCAGAAACAAAAGTACTTTTTACAGAATGGTCCTTATTGGGAACATACTGAATGTTCCAATGTCAAAGCACATGATAACAAAGGCCCTATATAGCTGTGTACGCAACAGGATGTATGATTATCTAGAAGAGCAATGAGCTGACAACCATTAACATGATGATTCAGCCTCTATGGAGGTAGACATATGAACAGCAGGCACGTGCACACAGACATCAAAGTGGGCTTGAGCCCCTGCGCTTTTCTTCCTACAGAGAAAGTGCCCTTTTTAAAAAAATAAATGAATATATATCTAGCCTACTGCTGTTTGTGCACAGTTTCCCTTTCCAAAAATATATTGATTGAATACAAAATAAAAAATCAGGTCGGGAGATTAGACTGTGAAGTTCCGATGCTCTCTCTACCCTCCCTCCCTCCACGTCTCGCGCACAGCGGTGCGGACATCGGCAGTCACTTCAGAACGACAGATAACAGCACCTCCCACTTTACTGTCCCATGTTATGCCGGCTTTTCTTGGCTTGTTTGAAGCTGAGTTGATATGACATGATTAAGCTACAAGTGCCTCGAGTTTAAAGCTAATTAGCCAAAAGACAAAAACAAATATAGGCTATTAACTAAGGCTATACTAGCTAATGGATAAGTTAGCTCAAGGTTTAGCTAAGGCAATTTATCATGGGCATACAGGCTAATGTAGCCATACTGTACTTAAGGGGAGACTGTGACGCTAAATGTGAATACAGTAGAATGTGTTAATAATGTCATCACAGTCGCCACATTGATATGCAAATTAAGCGTTAACTAGTACACTAGTAATAAACTACTATCTTATCTCTTATCTTAATTAAAATGCGCTAATTTGCATGCAGTTACCAAGGCATTTCAGTTTAAAAGGATAAAACAAAAAAACAAACAAAAAAACATATCACCTCACAACTTCCCCAGATAGTTACTTACGTCAAGTCAGTATTTTCCCCTGAAATGTTATGTTTAAATGCAGATTAGCTTTACATCTATAGATCAATTCAGACATGGTAGTAAAACAAACACCATTTATATCTGTTTCTTAGAAGTTTTCTTTCCATTAGACTAGAGTGAAAGAAAACATGGAAGCAAAACAGACCAAAATAACAAAATGTACATGAAAAATGATATGTTTGCCTGTAATGTCCTTAAACTGTAACTTCATAATTTTGATTGTTGGCTGCTCATTTAATAACTATTAATTGTACTAGTTTGTTGTCTGCTCTTGTGGAATAAGAAGACCATTGTCTCTGTGTTAACTGATTATTTTTGTAGAAATTCTGTAATAAACAATTGCGTGAGTGTGAGGGTATTAAAAATAAATTGGTCAGTAAGTCAGAGATGTGCAACTATATTTTACTTTTTGGTTTTAAAACATTATTTTATAAATGATTATGGGAAGTGCCCTTTTTCCCACTTGAGCTCCCGCAAATAAGAAAAAATGTCTGTGCACGTCCCTGATGAACAGCATGATCATGTCTTACGTGAGCCTTAGCTAATCCAAACAAAACAATGTATACTGCCTTGAACCGGTATTCATGCATCCTGTGACTGTGTAACTCCCTCTAATGTACAGTAAGCATGTGAAGGACACTGTTCGGGAACTATTTGTACCAAATGCTCTGTATGTGATTATGCTTCCATTCTTGCAAGGATAATAAAGTAATGTTTCCTGATATTGAAGCTCAAGCCGGTGACGAGTGATATTTATCTAAAACATTTTTCTAACAGTCCCTTTCAGTGTTGTATTATACTCTTATTGGATCAATATAATTATATATTTTCATGATTACTTTGCGATTTAGGCAGTTACTAGTTTTAGCAGGAGTGTAGTGTTTTTGCATATTGGAAAACTTTTAATTGAAGTTTAAAAGGAAATGTATCGTGTTATTATATTAAATGCATCTTGAGCATATGCTTTCAACCCCTGTATTTTACAAAACTTCTAAGAAAATGCTGGATGTACAATACAATACAAAGTAAAGCTTGTGGTTTGTTACATCCCCAAATAATAATAATAAATAGACTGAAGAGAGAAAGATTGTAAACAAATCTCACGCACGCACGCACACACACACACACACACACACACACACACACACACACACACACACACACACACACACACACACACACACACACACACACACACACACACACAAGATGATCTCAGGTGGAATCTTAAAAAGCTTTACCTTGTCCATGAAAACTTGCCTGGTCAGTGCAACGCTTTGCACAACTTTTTTTAAAATCTCAGCATCTCTTTTCAACTTTTTCACAAAAAAGTTTAAAGCTGTCACCTTTTTTTAATTCACTGGATGGAAACTTAGAGTACCCCAAGCTTACATTATTGATCATGCTGAGTGAGTACAGTGAGGGACATTGAAGTTCCTTCTAAAAATGTGTGTGTGTGTGTGTGTGTGTGTGTGTGTGTGTGTGTGTGTGTGTGTGTGTGCGCGCGTGTGCGGCTGCGTGTGTGTGCGTGTGTGTGTGTGTGTGTGTGTGTATGTGTGTGTGTGTGTCTGTGTGTTTAAAACTTTCCAAGTGATCTCCTCTCACTTGCTTGTTTTCAGGAGAACAAGGACAGCCTTCCATGACCCATGGTAATGAAGCTCCATCTGGTGGTAAAATGGAGGATGCGCAATGCTGGATTTTTCCAGTCGCAAAAACCTTCGAACGCTTTGATGAAACTGGCTCTCATGAGGAGGAGACAGGCACGGACATTGCCGTTCGAAAGCGCTGGAGACGCTGTAGTACATATGCCAGGCCTGCAGATGGTGCTGTTCTCACAGAATCAGCCCATGAAAAGACAGTGTTAAATTGAGCGAAATGAGGAATGGCTAAAATGCATGATCTGTTTGGTATTTTGAAAAATAAAAAGTATAAATATGCCTTATATAGGTATGGTCCTACACTATATTATTCAAATATAGCATGATAGGTCCACTTTAAACAAACTTCTTTCACTTGGGAATACACATACAGTGGGACAAAAAAGTATTTAGTCAGCCACCAATTGTGCAAGTTCTCCCACTTAAAAAGATGAGAGAGGCCTGTAATTTTCATCCTAGGTACGCTTCAACTATGAGAGACAGAATGGGGGGAAAGAATCCAGGAAATCACATTGTAGGATTTTTAATGAATTAATTGGTAAATTCCTCGGTAAAATAAGTATTTGGTCACCTACAAACAAACAAGATTTCTGGCTCTCACAGACCTGTAACTTCTTCTTTAAGAGCCTCCTCTGTCCTCCACTTGTTAACTGTATTAATGGCACCTGTTTGAACTCGTTATCAGTATAAAAGACACCTGTCCACAACCTCAAACAGTCACACTCCAAACTCCACTATGGCCAAGACCAAAGAGCTGTCAAAGGACACCAGAAACAACATTGTAGACCTGCACCAGGCTGGGAAGACTGAATCTGCAATAGGTAAGCAGCTTGGTGTGAAGAAATAAACTGTGGGAGCAATTATTAGAAAATGGAAGACATACAAGACCACTGATAATCTCCCTCGATCTGGGGCTCCACGCAAGATCTCACCCCGTGGGGTCAAAATGATCACAAGAACGGTGAGCAAAAAAACCCAGAACCACACGGGGGGACCTAGTCAATGACCTGCAGAGAGCTGGGACCAAAGTAACAAAGGCTACCATCAGTAACACACAACGCCGCCAGGGACTGAAATCCTGCAGTGCCAGACGTGTCCCCCTTGCTTAAGCCAGTACATGTCCAGGCCCGTCTGAAGTTTGCTAGAGAGCATTTAGATGATCCAGAAGAGGATTGGGAGAATGTCATATGGTCAGATGAAACCAAAATAGAACTTTTTGGTAAAAACTCAACTAGACGTGTTTGGAGGAGAAAGAATGCTGAGTTGCATCCAAAGAACAGCATACCTACTGTGAAACATGGGGGTGGAAACATCATGCTTTGGGGCTGTTTTTCTGCAAAGGGCCCAGGACGACTGATCCGTGTAAAGGAAAGAACGAATGGGGCCATGTATCGTGAGATTTTGAGTGACAACCTCCTTCCATCAGCAAGGGCATTGAAGATGAAACGTGGCTGTGTCTTTCAGCATGACAATGATCCCAAACACACCGCCCGGGCAACGAAGGAGTGGCTTCGTAAGAAGCATTTCAAGGTACTGGAGTGGCCTAGCCAGTCTCCAGAGCTCAACCCCATAGAAAATCTTTGGAGGGAGTTGAAAGTCCGTGTTGCCCAGCGACAGCCCCAAAACATCACTGCTCTAGAGGAGATCTGCATGGAGGAATGGGCCAAAAATACCAGCAACGGTGTGTGAAAACCTTGTGAAGACTTACAGAAAACGTTTGACCTCTGTCATTGCCAACAAAGGGTATATAACAAAGTATTGAGATGAAGTTTTGTTATTGACCAAATACTTATTTTCCACCATAATTTACAAATAAATTCTTTAAAAATCAGACAATGTGATTTTCTGGATACATTTTTTTCTCATTTTGTCTCTCATAGTAAGGGGCGCCGTAAGGGGGTGAAAGGTTAGGACGATTCTAAGGGCCCGTGACTGACAGGGGCCCCAAATATTTTTAGAACATTAAGAACCATTTTTTAAGTAACTTTTCATCAATCATCAACAATTAACATTAATATAAAGTTAAATTGATAATGTACTCACTACACTTACGATTCATTTCACTTTTCTTCTGCCAAAAGTTAATTATCCAAAGCCTCTGTACACCCCTCTCTATTTACATGTAATGGTTTGGTCCTGCCTCCAAATGCTGTGCGGCACCGCTCTTTCTGGCAAAGAGTGAAAGCATGTGAGGAGCAGGGATGTTAGTACTTACGTGTGCCATGTCTCAACCACTCACAAAGTCAGGCTTTGAAGAAAGAAAAGAAAGGAGACCCAGTTTTTCAAAAGAAAAGGTGGGTGGTCCATGGTGGAAATTAGTCTGTTAGCTAAGCTTAGTCCATTGTAAATAATAATTGTAATGTTTTGCTGACATTAAGTACTGTTAATATCTTCACAGAAAATGAAGAGGTTTTTCATTTCATTCCTCT
Source organism: Notothenia rossii (assembly GCF_949606895.1). Lineage (NCBI taxonomy): Eukaryota > Metazoa > Chordata > Actinopteri > Perciformes > Nototheniidae > Notothenia > Notothenia rossii. The sequence goes on along the minus strand of NC_136907.1, from coordinate 22,842,318 downwards.
TTTAGCTGACATTTAATAAATGCAGGTACATTTTTAGCAGCTATTCATACTAAATCAGTTGTCCCCCCCCCTGGTGCCAGGACCAACAGATCCATATTCAGGCTCCGCAGCGCTGTCCCCCCATAATGCTTTGCAGTCTTGCAAGGCTGGACTTCAAGGACTTGATCAGTGTAGTTGGGTCTAGAACCTCAATTCCGTGACCATTCTTCTGCTAAGATGTTTTGACACTTGATTTGACATCATTGGACCTTTTATAAAAAATATAGACCCAAGGTCCCTCCCAAAAATCCCGGCAATTTTTGCTAGAGGGCCAAATCCAAGATGGCTGCTCGCGCCATCTTAAAAAATTAACTTTTGAACCAGAGCGCCTAGAGTCATGTGTAAATGCACTTTTTGGGGTAAGTCGACCACAAGGATTCCATTTCTGACATCAGTTTGGCGCTATGACATCGTTCGGACCCACAAATCCAAGATGGCCGCCACCCGGTCGAGAAATTACACACGTTTTGAGTACTGATCGACTTATAAGCAAATAATCTGCATATTAATATTTTACCATGAAATAAGAATGTATGACAAGATATACAACTACTTAACCTTCAAATAAAATACTTTTATTAGCTGTAACTTGACTAGTTAGCAAATGAGAACACTTCAAACAACATGTAATAACGCAAAAATGCTGCCTCGAGAAATGGCAAGTTTTGAACAATAACACAAATGAAACACAATTCTGCTTTTTTTTTAATTTATCAATATGACACTGAGAGTCCGTATCAGTCTGAATCAGAGCACCCTGCCTCGCTACATTCTGAATCCTCCGATTCCGATGAATCGCCTCTCTGGACAGCAGCAACTCGATTTTCGTCATCATCATCGCTCTCATCTTCCTCATCTTCCTGTCCCTCTTCAGTTGGCCTTGGTGCAGGTAGATGCATCGGGAGTGCGGGTCGCGTGTGACGTACAGGGCGACAGCAACCACCAACCAGCTCCCAACCATGTCCGATTGGTGAGGGATGGTGCTTTAGCGATGGATGGCGCACCAGATACGCCAGGTAGTTGGCACGGAGGCAATGTTGACGCAAGCTGTCGGCATCCGGAGGGAGACGGATGAAGGATTTCTTTTTGATGGTCCTCCATTTAGCAGCACGGGCCTCAGCCATGGTTTTGCTCTTGTTGTCACCGTAGATGATGCTACGTGTGAAGGCAAAGAGCTGCTCCAGCACCTCCTCTGTCAGGGCAAGGTTATCGCCACATCGCGAGAGCTGTTGTCGGGCAACAGGGCTCTTCGCCACCTGGTCATACACAGACTTCTTACCTTTGCCGTAAAAGCCTGAGTTTGCATCACAGCCTGTCATACAATGCAGCTGCACAATACAGTCGGCCATCATGTCAGTTGTCATGTCACAGCAGCGTACCGTTTCCTGCTTCCTCTTGATACAGAGCATACCTGGCAGCTGCTGTGAGATAAGTGCTGCCGCAACATATACATCAGTATCAGTGGCATCGATGACAACTGGACCACTGTAGCCTGACTCGCGCAAAACTACATCGGTGGAGAACAGGACAGTGTCAGCCTCAGACTGGTCAAAGCTGTAGTTCTGCATCGGTTGTTGGGTTGATAAGTTGGTACAGTGGGAGCCGACAGAGTATACAATCTCCACATCAACACTCTGTGCAAGATCGGTCAGGTAGCTGCATATCATTTTCTGCAGCCGCCCCTTGTTGCTGGAGCTACACAGCAGCGTCTTGAACATTCTGGCAGTGGGGAATGCGTCACCCAATTTCATGTAGGTGTTGGGCACATGTGTGTTTCCCTGTACCCTCAGGTCTCGCTCGTCATCCTTCGTCGAGTATGCTGTGTCGTACGGGTCGTTCACACATATGATACGGTGAGCATTATGATGGCGTGCAAGGATAATAGATGATAGCTTGTGGACATAGTCCGACCACTTGTATGGGTTGCCATCTTGCGTCCGCCGATCCTCTGCTGATGGAGTTGCCATCCTCCAGATCATGCCCATGTCCACAAGAGCGATGTATGATTCCTGCAGATCTACAGATTCCAGAGAGAGCTTCTGCACGAGCATGCTCTTCTGTGTCTTTCTGAAGGTGCCGTTGGAGTTAAATAATGGCACACACTCCTCGACAATACGATGTTCGAGCAACTCGGGGAGGTTCACAAGTTGACTGCCCTCAACCAGGTTTATCATTGCCTTGAGGGCGCTTCGCTCCATTTCTGCAGCTTTCGCCTTGAGTTCATCTGATGGCTTCTCCTTGCTTAACGCCTTCGCAAACGTCAATCGTTTGCACAGAGGGACGGGTGCATGAAGAGAGGTATTCTTATTGAATACCCGTTCTTCCAAAAAGTGGGTCAATTTCTTCTCCCCTGCGGCATGGGCTGAGTTGAAGTCTGCAACGAGCTCATCAGAGGCGGGCATGGCCGACTGCAAGGTACGGAGGGTGGTTGAGGCCGTATCGAACGGGAAGGTGTCAAACTCATGCATGCATTCAACCAGGTCTTGCACACACTACTTAAAGCTGAGGCTCTTAGACCGACCGACCATTTTAGATTTTTGGCTCATTTTCCCTTATGTTAGATTATTATTTTTTTTTTTTAAATAATGGTTGCAGATATAGAGCCAAAACTGCGCCAAGCAAACTTTTTTTTCTTCTTTTTTTTATTTGTGGCGCCCCCCTCTGGGTGGCGCTCTAGGCAAACGCCTATATCGCCTGTAGGAAGCTCCGCCCCCATATATAGTACATATATATACTTCAGTTTATAACAGTGAGTGCTTGTTCTACTGCCGTGACCGGTACCTCGTGATCCTGCATGTTCCCGTTCAAAACGTGTATATTTTCTCGACCGGATGGTGGCCATCTTGGATTTGTGGGTCCGAACGATGTCATCGCACCAAACTGATGTCAGAAATTGAATCCTTGTGGTCGACTTACCCCAAAAAGTGCATTTACACATGACTCTAGGCGCTCTGGTTCAAAAGTTAATTTTTTAAGATGGCGCGAGCAGCCATCTTGGATTTGGCCCTCTAGCAAAAATTGCCGGGATTTTTGGGAGGGACCTTGGGTCTATATTTTTTATAAAAGGTCCAATGATGTCAAATCAAGTGTCAAAACATCTTAGCAGAAGAATGGTCACGGAATTGAGGTTCTAGACCCAACTAGTGACTTAGCCTGTAAGAAGGCTAGGCGCTGGACTCTTGGTCAGTTTACGGCTGAGCAAGGGCTCGCAATAACTGTTGAAGGGCAAGGCTATGGTAGCGATATTGGATCACACAGAAGACGCATGATGAGAAAAAGACTGAGAACAGGTAATAGGCTCTAATTTACCACCACCATCAGGCCTTTTCACTTCCATTTCCGTGTTGTTGTCCGTTTACACTTTAATACCCGCTTATTTTGTAGTTGGTATGTATTTTATTTAATAAAAAAATCTGCTGCTTATGTTTTTTTTTTGTTATAGCATTTTATAAATGATAATATTGGTGTTAATGTTCACTTTATTTTAATTTAAGAGGTCATGTATATTTAAGTTATATTTATTTAGATTTATGAATGTTCCATTCAAAAATGTTATTAAAAAGGCATGTACACCATAAAAGATGACTATTGAGATCTATTGTCAGGAATGTTAGTCTTATATCAAATAGTGAATTCTACTGTAGAATGTTGCACGTCTGCCCAGTGTTATATGTTCACAGCTCAGTCTCAGTAAGTATTGTGCGGTTAGTATTGGACTATAAGATGGAGGCAAGCCTGTACAGGTAGAGTTATTTAAAGCATAAATGAGTGGGTTGGGTTCTGGAAGTGTGGTTACAACAATTGTGCTTTGTTGGCGTGGCCTGGGTCTGGTGGTGGGGCCCAATGTGATATCTTTTCATGGGGCCCAAAATCCCTGGCGGCGCCCCTGCTCATAGTTGAAGTGTACCTAGGATGAAAATTACAGGCCTCTCATCTTTTTAAGTGGAAGAACTTCCACAATTGGTGGCTGAGTAAATACTTTTTTGCCCCACTGTATGTAGTTAGCCATATGTGTGTAAATTACTGTTCATGGTAATTTGAAAAAAAATTGTGGTGTCGGAGTCGGACAAACATATACACCGAACCAGGGGCGCGGGAAGAGGGGTGCTGAGGGCGCTGCAGCGCCCCCTAGCGACAGGCAGGCGGAGCGGTGCTCCCCTGTATGCAAATGTATTTTATTTTTCTCATAATAAAATAAATACCGCCTCTGCACCGAACACACACATGTAGCATTTCACGTTTCCATAGCAACAACAACTTCCTGTCAACAGCGTAAACTCACCTTCAAAATAAAAGCATCTAAATAAAACAGGAAGTTAACCTAAATTACATAACAAAAACAATGTCATATCCTTTTCAGTGTGCGAAAAAGTACACGTCCCACCGTCCGGGACGTGTTATTTACAATATCGGACAAGTAGATATTTCAATTGACTTGTCCGGCGGACAAGTGACGTTTTTCGCCCTGATTTATTGATAAATTCAGTATACAGAAGGCAAAACTCATTCGCAAATTGTCAGTGTCCGCCATTGTTTGTTTAGAAATGTTAGTTTCGGTTCTGCTTGTCGATTCCTAAGGGAATGCATCTCGCCGCTTTCTGTACAGTTTAGGGCGGGGCGGGGCAGCGCTGGAAGTGTAGCACAGTGGCAGGGTTGGGAAGCAAAACTCTGTTCCGAGTAGGAACAAATAACAATTGTCCGGTACCGGGATTAATAAGAGTTGTGGGGACAGGAGGCGAGGCCGAGCCCCGCGGACCGCAGCTCTCTCTCTCTCTATTCTCCGGATCAACTGTTCGCTGCATGGTGCAGCTCAGCGTCTCTCTCTCTTTCTACACACAGCGGATCCGCTGCCCGTTTAACAGCCTCATGTTTTTCAAACATTCTTATGTTCTTTCTCTAATACGTAATGAAGGTTATTAAGCGTTTTAGCTCCTGTGTTGTTAATATTGACCGCCATTTCCTTTATGAAGTGAAGCAGCCTCCCTGTGTCCTCGCGCTGTCCTCACATCCCCGGACCCCCAGACTCGGAGGAGCACAGGGATGTCAGTATTGTTTATGAAGCAGGGTATAGAAAGTACATTATTGAAATGAAAATACTATTTATTTACTTTTACAAACAGTGAGCAGCTGGGCAGCTGCAGCATGTAATACACATGCGTAAGGACATGTGTAAGCGTGCAAGCGTCTTTGAGTTGTAGAAAAGCGCTAGGCCTTATTATTAGGCTACTAATAAGTAGCCTAATAATGAATTATTACTTATTATTATAAGCTATTATTATTAGCCTATTATCATTATATTTAAGGCCTAGCGCTTTTCTACATAGGCAGGTATCAGGCAGGTTGCAGTGTAACATCAGAGGAGACTGGGCCAATTGTACATTCTCAAACTGCACCACTTAGAACTAACTAAATAATGAAGAGATTATTTTTATATAATTGTATTCAATAACCATAAGAAATTAAACAGTATGAAGTGATTTGTAAATAGGAATACAGATTTGACTTAATGTTTTCATAAATATATTTTTCTCCCACTTTATCATGGGACTTATTTTTACCCTCTCAAAGAACCGAAAATAACCAGAATCGAAAAGCAGAACCGGAATCGTTCGAATCCAAACGATACCCAACCCTATGTGTGAAAATGTAAAATACGATGGCGAAGAAGAAGATTCCAGTGGCCCTAATTTTTGTCCATTCTGGACAAGTGAAAAATGTATTCGGACAAGTAAATTGCCAAACTCACTTGTCCATGGACAAGTACTCTCTAAAAACTTTTTCTCACACTGCTTTTCAGTTTTACACATCATGCGCCCTGGTGACCGGATATCTCCTTCATAAAACGAGTAATAGGGGGAATAATCGGGCAGTTCGAAGTGTCTAGAGGTCTGTGTGTGTCTGTGTGTGTTTGTTATGTGTGGCCTAACATTACCATCCTTGTGGGGACCTAAATCTGTTTACACAGTCACGTGTGGGGACCCGCCCCCCTTATGGGGACATAATGAGGGGAATCATTAAAGCTTGAAGCTTCAACGCTCGCCACCGTGTGGTCGGCCGTAACGGCCACAGGCTCTGGGGCCGTAACAGACTGTAAATTTGTTTTTTCATCATACAACAATGGCATTACTTTCTTTTATAGATACAATTGTGAATTTTTTTCGACATTAAATAATATTACTTTTTTCGACACACATGACTGAATAACAATGGCGCTTGATCTCTTTAATAGTAAAACAATGTGGTGGGGGAGCTGTTGAACTCCCCTAACCAGAAGACTGAGGTCAGCAAACATATTCTTCCACAACTGTTACTAAATAAAAAAATAAATGTGGTAGTTATATTTTATTTTGATCTGTTAAAACGTTTGTAAGTGGGTTTTGAGAAGTGCAATACTAAGTGTCATTTTCCTTCTGATTTTGTAATTATTATTTATTTTACACCTGACTTGCTGGCAATAACACTTTGGTCTTATAACTTTGGACCAAAGAAGAGTTTAAACCCACTCCCCTATAGATCATCTTAACCCATTTCCAGAGCTTCATGCAAATCATCAAGCTGAGAGACATATGCATGATATAATCTTTTATTTTAACCCATGGGATTTATCTTTTACAGTGCATTTCTTTACAACAATTATTCATTAAGTGACAGGTTTGAGCCACCACTACGGATCAGATAACTATGTATGTTACATTTCTGAATTCCTCTTAGACATTTCGACTTCATGAACACCGTGTGGAAAAAACCCTCAAATATTAGACAATGGATAACCTCACAGGTTAAGTAGTTCAGTGACATCCCATCATCTATTGAAACGTTAGCCTCTCATCAAAGCGCACCATCTGTTAATATTTAGCTTTCTCAGTGTTATCAAGTAGGTAACTATCTGTACCAATAAAACATACAGAAATGTGGCCAATTAGAAACCTGCTGCCATCCATAGGAAAGAAAAAGGCTTTAAACAAAACAAAACAAAATATGGCACTATTGTCTCAACAAACAGTAGACACAAACACATTATTTAAAGGAGACTGTGGCCAAACTCCCCTGTAAAGAACAAGAAACTCCTAGCACTTTGTTCAGTCTTTACTGCCAGTTAACACTCTGAGGAGTCATCAGTCAGGTGACGTCAAGCTTCATGTGGACATTACTAATTCATTCACAAACACCTCAGCAGGAAAACCTTCCCTCTGTCACATTGCAGTACCTTCAAATGCCATTTCACCACATCAGAAGAAGACGTTACAGAAATCTGCTGTCTCCAATCGTTATTGTGTTCTCTTCCTCTTAGCACATCAAGCACACGTCCCATTAAACAAACAAAACACGCATCACTGCATCGCTCGGTCCACGCACATCCCTCAGAATGTCACAGCATGGCTATACTGGAGAAAAGCATCGATAAAGACAGAACCACATTGACTGTGCATATACATCATCTTGAAAACACATTGCAGCTATGAAACACAAATACGATCCACCAATGCACAAAAACTCGATCCAGTTATCCGTTACATATTACATTCAAGCTCCAAGAAAAAAAAAAGCAATGACAAAGTAAACAGCAGATTTCTCCCTTTTGCTCAAGTTTGGTCTCAAATTCCCTCCAACACACGACAGCTAGTAGTGCACAAAAATAAGAATACAAAATTAGACTTTTAAATACTGTAGCAGCAATTATTTTCTTTTAAAGTTGAAAGCCTCCAGTAGTACAGGTAAAGGCTTCGGAGTCCCCCGACACGTAGGAAGGGTGAGCGATTGTCCTCTGAAGTGCGAGACAGTGTCTTTAAGGAGGGTGCAGGTGTTTGGTACTAAAGGGGGGTGGACAGGTGGGAGGAGAGCCTCGTACGGGGCTCCAGGAGGGGGCGGAGCCGTGTGGAGGCCGCTGGACGCTGCAGGGCTCAGGCCTGAAAATGTCTCTGATCAGAAGGGTTTCCCCCCTGCTGACACGCCTCAATCTCACACTTCCCCTTTCCTTTCTTCCGCCTCTCAGGACAGTCTCATAGTGCATCTCTTCTCCCAAACCTATCAAAGAGTAACAGTTCCTCCTCAACATCCTCCCCCCAGCAGCCAGAACCACGGCAGGTTGCGGTGACAACGGGGCGCTCAGCTCATCAGTCCAAAAGGAGCAGGACAGAGCCGAGGCGGGCCAGGCTAAACGACGCTTCTCTCAGCTGGAGGCTGTGGCGATGGCCTTCTTCAGCTGCTGGCTGCGGATCTCGCGGGTGCGGCACACCAGGAGCAGGTCGTAGCAGATGTTGCACACCAACACCGGGTCATACAGCTGCTGGTCGGGGATGGGCAGCTTCAGGTGGCAGCAGTCTTTACAGAACACATTGCCGCAGTTCCTGAAGAGGGAGAGCACACAGGAAGTTAGATCATTAAAGTTCTGTGAGCTGTATTATAACAGCAGCAAAAATGTAAGACTTTAGAAACAAGAATATAACTGTTTACTGTACAACTGTTTTACAACTGTACAGATACAAAATAGATTAAAGCCGGTTATTATAGAGTGTTCCATGCACTTTAACAACAAGGTACATATAGTGTGTCAGCACTTTAAGTAATAAAGGAAAAAAAACATGCTCTAATTCCAATTTAAAACATAGGTATGTGGTGCATCTCAGCCTCTTGTGGCCGAAATGAGTATTACAACAACTTTATTTAATCTTTCATAAACACAGAAAGAGATTTTTTTTTTTTTAAATCATCTACGAAAAGTCGCAGCAGATAATCAGTCAACTACATCTACTGTAGTATGCATTTTGTCCTTCCCCTGTATTTTCAGGGTATTTTTTAGTTTTTCAGCAGAGCAAATAAATAATGATCTTGCGTGTGTCTTGCTAGTTTGGAAGAATTGTGCTGCAACAGAGGCTTACCAGGAGAGACGTGTGTCTAATAAACGCTCAAAGGCAAATGTTCATGCTTTTAGTGAATATACTAATCAGGATGTATTAACTAGGAAAAACACATTTGTTGAGACAACAAGCACAATGGCTAGAAGGAATGAGAAGGACTTACTAGTCAATAAAAAAAAATGTTTTACTTATTTTGCTCCCAGATTCTTAAATGTTTCTTGATTATCTCTATTTTAAATCATTGTTAAATTAAAAAGTTATTGACATTTTAGAAACTGGTAATCTCTAAAGACGTTATAGATATGATCTATTAACAGATTATTGTTAGAATATATTTTGAATCGATTCAGAGTGAAAACTATTGTGCAAATTGCATTATTATCTTTAGAAACAATGTTCCAAGTTAAATATTTGTTTTCTTTCTCTTCTACCTTTGATTTGTGACGACATGTGATATTTCAGGATTCTTTGTGTGTATTAATGTCAGAAAACCTCGGTGAAGCCCCACCTGCAGTGGTGACGTCTCTTGGCTATCCAAAACTCGCAGTCACAGTTGAAACAATGGGAGGCCATGTGGTCAGGCACCCACCTTGTGACCTACACACACACACACACACACACACACACACAAACATTTGTATCAGAACAGTGTGCAGTAATGGGTAACGTGAGTGCTTATACATTACAAATGGTGTTCCCCAAAGTTCTGTTTTAGGTCCATTATTATTCTCCATTTATATCAACAGTTTAGGTCAAAATGTGGATGAAGCAACTTTACATTTTTATGCAGACGATACCGTGATGCATTGTGCAGGTCCCTCCATTAAGGAGGCTGTTGTTAAATTACAGGCTGTTTTTAATATTATCCAAACGCAGCTCTCTGAGCTTAAGCTTCTTATAAATGTTGATAAAACTAAGGTGATGCTATTTTGAAAAGCCAAAAAGACACCGGAGACCACTTTGGATATTGTTACTACACAAGGAAAAGTACTCGAGGTGGTTACCTGTTATAAATACCTTGGTATCTGGCTTCATGATTGTCTCTTTTAAACTTCAGGTCAATAATCTACTTAGAAAGCTAAGGGTGAAGCTAGGTTTCTTTTTCAGAAACAAGTCCTGTTTCTCGCTTGAGGCCAGGAAAAGGCACTGTGACCTTTTTACCTGTGGTGATCTAATCTATATGAATGCACCTATTACCTGAACAAGTTAGATGCCGCCTATCACAGTGCTCTGAGATTTGTTACTAACTGTAAAGTACTAACTCATCACTGTACCCTGTATGCCAGGGCAGGTTTGCCTTCACTTACTGTACGGAGGCTCAGTCATTGGTACATGTTCATCTACAAAGCCATGTTGGATAAACTACCAGCTTATATCTGCTCTCTGATCACACGGAGAATTGAATGTAGCTATTACCTGAGATCTCATGATGTGGTTTTGTTACTAGGACTAACTTAGGTAAGATAGCTTTTATTTGCGCAGCTCCTTTAACTTGGAACAGTCTGCAAAAAGAATGGAAACTGAGCAATTTGGTTCCACTAAATGTTTTTAAAGCTTGGATAGATGCTATGCAATCTCGTTGGTACCTGTAAATGTCGATAGGTTTGTAAATTGTAACCCTGTCAGGGTTATATCATGTCCTTTTAGTTTTTCTGTAGTTTTTCTGTTTCATGTGGAACCTACTTGCTGCAGGTCTCCCTTGAAAAAGAGATCAATGATCTCAATGGGATTCACCTGGTTAAATAAAGGTTTGAAATGAAAAAAAGTAATAAGAGGTGGTGCTAGCCTTACAGGTGAGGGTAAGGAAGAAAGAAGAGAAAGTTATGTTAAACGATGAGGCACAAGAAGGATGCTGACCTCTGTGTCCTTGCTGTCCACTCGGTCCCAGCTGCCCTCAGACAGGCGGTCCTCGCTGTGTGTTGACAACGAGTCCTCTTCATTGCTGTTGTCGGACTCCCGCAGACACGTCTGCAAACAGAGAGGGAATCAGAAAACAGACAGGAGTGAGACACTTCCAGAGGATTATCAAAAGTAAACATTTACAAATGCTGCAGACAGAAGGCAGCTTATAGCACTGGGCTGTCGGGTGTTATCGTCAGCTTTGAAAACTCACAATGTCATCTTCGTAGTCGACGTCTGGCTCCGAGGGGGGGGTACTGTACTGTTTGCTCTCCAGCCTCATCTGCAGCTGCCTCACCTGCAGCCTCAGCACCTCCACCTCCTGCTTGTATCCCGCCTCTATCTGCCGCAGCCGCTGCTGCACGGCGTCCAGGGGCACCGGCAGCCCGTCGTCGTCCAGGTAGGCCGGCGCCTGGGGCGGGGGGGGGGAGTTGGAAGCAGAGGGCGAGGAGTACGCCACTGGAAGGAGCTGATGGCCTGCCAGGGAGTAGCTGTTGAGGGCGGCGGCAGCGGGGGCGTAGAGGCCGCTGTAGCCCGCACTCCTGGCAGCAGACAGCCACCCGGTCGGCAGGGGGGGGCTGGGGTGACACAGAGCCTCCCTGCGGCAGCACGGGGACCCGTTGGCCATGGCGAAGCCCTGGGAGCGCAGCAGCTTGCTGGCCAGCCGGCGGCTCTGGTAAGCGTTATGCTGCAGGGCCCGGCCCACCCCGGAGTGAGAGGCGCTACTGCATGCTGACTGCACCAGGCCCTGCACGCTCTCCCAGTGGGAGCCCAGCAGCGACAGATCTGAGAGCTGGCTCTGGGAGATCAGGTGACGAGCGGCTGCCTGGGCGCAGTCCACAGGACTCACTGCAACGGTTAGCTCGCGCTCTGCTCCTCTAACCTCAACCGTCCTCACTTCTTCTTGCTTCTCCTCAGGCTGCTCCTCATTCTGCACCTTGTGGCTAAAAGTATCCTGGGGGAGACCCTTGCTCTCCGCGGGGGGCAGGGTGGGGGGAAGCTCTCCCTCGTCTGTGAGAGTCTCTGTAGAGTCCTCCATTGGGAGTGATGTTAGCTGCTGTAGATGCAGCAGGTCAGCAGATTCTGGGAGGACGTCTCCATGCCCCTCAGCGTGGTCGTCAGGCAGCGAGGAGGGTACGGGGGCGGGAAGCTCTGTGCCGTTGCAGGGGAGAGGTAAGCACGGTTTAGATTTATGAGGGGGCGAAGGGGGGCTCTCAACAGTCCTACAGGGGCTCTCGGGCTCCATCGGGGGAGGCGAGGGTAGCGGGTTTGTGATCTGAGGCAAAGCCTGTTGAAGGACAAGTGAGGGGAAGGGAGTGTCTGCAAGCACGACTTCTTTACTGGTAGGGACCGGGGGGAGAGGCGGAGAGGGGAGGGGCTGCGTGGTGAGACATGGCTCCTCGGTAGCGTCCTCACAGCTTTCGGAAGCTGGGACACCCTCTGAGGTCTTAGCATGACTTTGGAGTGGAGGTTGCCCCTCACTGCTGTCCAGTATAGTGTCAGCTGAGGCCTCGTCAGAGATCTTTGCAGAGGTTTCCTCTGAGGCCGGGGGGGGCTCGGGGGCAGAGCGACCCTCCTGGCAGTGTTTATTGAGATTTGGGTCGCTGGAAGTGCGAGTCAGGGGCACCCCGTTCTCAAAAGCTGAAAGCAAGTTGTCCATGGAGCGGGTCTTAGGAAGTCTGGAAATCAGAAATACACATAGGGTTTAGTTTTCCTCACAGGTGAAGAAATGGCAATGGTAAAATGATCTTTTTGAGACCCTAGAGGGCAGTGTGGCTCTCTGTAACACGAGGGGAATTAGAATTCATGAGAATCTCTATGAGAACACTTAGTGCTGACAGCTCAGATATGCATCAAACAAACACACCTGTCTAGGGAGCGGGAGGTGAGTTCGTCTCCGGTGACACTCGGGGAGAGGTAGAGCTCCATGGAGTCGTCCACAGCGGTGCAGGGGGAGGAGGTGGGCAGGTAGACGGCGGTCCACAGCTGCAACGCTCGTGTGTGGCAGACTGGCTGCAGCACCTGCCAGACAAGGACATCGCAGAAGGTCACCGCAAAGTAATTATGAGCCTGTTACTCTGCCAGTGATGTCCTAAAACTGCTGTGAGTGATGCATTATGAACATGTCTAAACGATTCAAAGAGATCACTCAAACGGTATCAAGATGGAGTCATACTTTAAATACTTTTTGAAAAATAATATTTTAGGATCAAAGTAAACATTTATAGATACTATGCATTAGTCATTAATCCCACACTACAGGTCCTGCACCGGGTTGGTACCTACAAAAAGGTTTGGCAACATGTAAAAAATATATTTTTCCTCACGGTTAAGAAACGGTAGAAATAAACCGTATGTGGGTGGGGACCAGTTTCGAACAAAAATATGTTTTTTATGGAGAAACCAAAAATGATTTTGCAGTATTAAATATTAAATAAACTAATAGTATAAAGTCTGATTAGCCACCAAATGTTTTATTTGACTGTGAAAGCCTGTCACTGACAGCCAGTGATCGAGACATTTCCTCAGGTGGATTTGTGATTCAAGGATGAAGAACCTAGTTTAAACCAGAGAGAAAATAAAGCCCTTTAAAGTGAGTGGCGGCTTGGAAGCTAGTGTGTTTAATCCGTGTCTTGTATTAAAAGGGGCAGGTTGCATTCAGATTTGACTGGGAATTTGTGGGAAACGGGTCGATTCTGCTGTTAGGCTCATCTGGTGCAGGTTTGCAAAACTGGATAGGTACCATATCATGACTTGGGATGTAGAGGAAGTTCTGGAAGTTCTTGTTTCCATTGCGAAGCAGGGACCAGACGGAGCAGGTGCGTTTGTAGATATTCCTCGCCTCCCTCTCACGAGCGTTGTTGCACAGGAAGGTTCCGTACAGACACGAGTATGTATGCTGCACCAGCTTGACCTGAACACATGTGGAAGATAAGTCAGACCTTTAGCGGCAATTTACATTATTAGTGGTTGTTAGCAATCTGCCAACTAAATGTAACAATGTATGGAGTGGAGTAAAGATTGCTGTAGGACCACCCACCAGGAAGGCCTCGTTGAACTCGAACAGGCAGGGGAACTGTTTGAGCAGCTGGTGGACAGAGTCCAGCCACTGCAGGAAGACGGGACACTGCTCGCTCACGTCATCTGCGTTCTCCTGGTGGCCGCAGCGGTCCCCGAACTTATGACCGTAGTCCAGCCACTCAGTCTCTACAAGCACCTGGAAACCCTGGGGACGACACGCCAGTCAGTAAAGTGATAAGATTACAGAGCAACACAAAACTATACTCCTCTGATATAGCATTGCTCTCCTTTACAACACTGTGACTCACAATGGACAGTAGAACAATGCAGCACAATCAGAGATATTTCTTTAAAATGTTTCTCAACAGATTCTTCTTCCTTGTCAAAACCTGGAACCTATGTTATCCACAATGCAACTTGGCCGCAGACATTTCAGTGAGTCAGAGGTTACAATAATTGTTATAGCATGAAGTCGATAATCTTTATCATTGTGGTATTATATTTTCTACTACTGTATCAGGATGCAGGGGATTCGGTGTTTGCAGAGGGCGCACAACATCTTCAAAGACACCTCTCATCCTCAGGAGCCTCCAGTCCAAGACCAGCAGGTTCAGGGTCAACTTCTTCCCCGGGGCTGTTACCCTGCTGAACTCTGCCCGCTGATAGACTCAAGCCCATACTCACCACCCACCTGTTTATATATTTGACTGTCAATGCCGTTTACACTGTATAGATTAATCTGTTTATAGCCTATTTATAATTATTCTATTTATAATAATTCCATGTATAATTATTCTTATCATGTAGACTCTTGCACTGCTATTTTGCACTTCTGGTCAGATGCCTAAACTTACATTTCGTCACTAGTACATGTACTACGTAATGACAATAAAGTTGAACCTGAATCTGAGGATGATTTTCTGAAACACTTGTGATTTATTTGTAATAGTTATATAAATATATTATATACAGTATATAACCAAATATACTGTATATTTAACACTGTTTATGTTTTATATCTACTTAATATGCCTACCTAAATAATCATTTTTTACTGATATAATTGTGCTGTGACATCACATGTTAAGGAGACAAAGAAAAAATGCAGATCCCACAAAAATCAGCTTTACAATAATACTACATTTCTAATATTTTCATACCTACAGTATACAACATTCTGTGGCCACACCCTGCAGACTCTCACCTCTATTGTCCTGTAGTAGGGGTCCAGAAGGATCTTGGAGAGGGCTACAATCTGGGGTGTGCGGTCCCACCCGTCCGAACAGTGCACAAGGACAGGACGTCCATCTCTCTCCACAGCCGAACACACCAGAGTGGCTGCCTTCAGCATGATGGACAGGTGCTGCAGCCAACGAGTGCTCTCAAGAGCCGAAAGCCAGCTAGTAACACAAAGAAGACTGATTAGATAAGAACCAATCTATTCCCTTTCACGGTGAAGTGATCTGGAGCAGGGATGCTGTATACGTAAATCAGTGTTGGTTAACCAGGGTCAAGTTAGACTGGGTTATTATGCTAATGAGAAAGGAGGCTTCTGACCTAAATCAATGGAGGCCTTTCTGCGTTACACACCTTTATCAGAATAACAACAAGGCTTAAAATAGCATTGTGTGACGTCAAGGCACCTAAGTGAACATACAGCCACAAAATAAACACAATAGTAAAACGCACACAGATGTAAACGCAGGAACAGAAACACACATATCCACTGTCAGTGTGTACAGACGGACAGCTGGCCGGCACAGCAGGAAGGGGACTGGACCGTGGAAGCATTGCCATCTCGGTGTTGTGTTGCCTTACTGTGAGGTGAAGCCATTAAAAGCGAGGAGGGGGGGGGGGGGGGTGCTCAGAGAGAAGGTCAAACAGATCGACTCACTTTCCTGGATCGGGGATCTGACTGCAGACGGTCCTCAGAGCCTGGAAGCTGTTCCGGATGGCGTGGATGTTTGCCATTCCCATGAACATCACCTCGCAGTTGGGGTAGTACTCTGATTACAAACAAACATAAACAACTCTGATGAAGGTCACAAGACGTAAACAACAGTAGCATGGCGAGTTCAGATGATGGTTATCTTATCGTGTAGGTCAAATGAGACATTCATGGTGTTTATTTTTGGGTGCTGGCAGAATATCCTGCTATCTATGGCTGTGCACAATGTATTTGTTTTTACATTCAAAGTTTCATTGAGTTAATTAGTGTATATAGATAGTGTTGGGGAAATATTTTCCAAGGCCCATAACTTTGACCCAGTGTATCAGTTCTGTCCTGACTGAGCACACGCACCTGTAACCTGGCTGCTGTGCTCTCAGTGTTTTGACTCCCTGTTCCTGCCTGTTGGATCAGCTGATAGAGGTGTTATGATTCTATCTTGTTATGCAGCATGTTGATTATTCTCTCTGAACTAGCTAAATACATGGGTCTGGGGTAGAGTTCTTCAGAATTGACGTGGCAACTCTACCGTGAAGTCAGAACCTCTGACTCTTTGACTTGTTTTGTGAATTCTCCGGCCAAAGCTCCTAATACACCCATCAGTGTTTGCCATCAAAGCTCCAGCTCTCCCCGTGTCTCCTTTGAGTCGGTGACTCCTCCTGCATTGCTCCACAGACGTTTCCCCCACAGATAGTATTTATCGTGCTATTAGATCGCTGCTAGACTGCGCCATTAATACAGGCTTCCCTCTGTGAACAAATTGTTCTTTCACAGCTGTGAATATTTTGTTTTTGAAAAGCTCAATTACTGGTATAACATTAATATAAGAAAACTGTGCAGCATTTCAGTGTTGATTTAAAATTCAAATGTCAAGGTTATGAATACAACCTTTGTAGCTTGTACTGTTTGGTAAAGCCCTATGAATGTCGTATTCTAAATTCACTCTAACTCTCTAGAAGTGTCGTGAACTATCTCTAGAATGTCTTTTAACTCTGATCTCATACCTTAAAAACTGTAACATTCATGAAATAGTGTCAGACTTTTCAAATGTTTGGTTGCACCAACCTTCACACTCACAGCCTCCGCCCTTGGCTCTGTTGGCCACTGCGGCGGTGTATGAGCGAGCGTCCAGAATCAGCAGCTTCTGTGGCACAGTGTTGTCACTGCAGCCAGAGCCGCCCGTCAGAGAGGAGTCTAGAGGACAGAGAGGATTTGAATGTTAAAAAAAAAAATCCATAGCTCCTCCTGCTGACACAACCGCAGTGTTGCTATAGGTAACGATCACAAATCAGGAGACCTGCTTTTAAAAGCTACCAGGGAGAAAGAAGAGTAATTACTCTGAGGCTGCAACTACACTACTCTGCACTCAGTTAGCGTGGCGCTACCACTCCCTTTCCAGCCTGTCATCGTGCCCAGAGTGAGGCAGTTAAACATCCTTTCAGACATCCACGTCACTCTCTGCGTTTACACAAAAACATAAAAAACAGAGTATAAACAAGATGCAAATTGTTGTTTTTCTGTGTATGTTGCGGTGACAACTGTCCCACTTTGTATCCTACTAACGTTTCTGTAGCCAAGGCTGATTATAATAAGATACCATTAATGATATGCACTTTCATTTAAAATGGGAGCTTGTCAGGAAAAACAGCATGACAACAACATATTTTATTGCTACTTAATTCAATATAAATTGTTTTCTCTGTCAGAAAGCCAGTGTTCAGTCATGTGTGTATCTGTGTGTGTCCACTTGCCATTGGCTGCTCGGTAGCAATACAGCATTTTCAGTCAATGACAATATATTATATTATTTTACAAACTGTTGGTAGTAGTAGTCCACTTTAAAATTGAGGAACGAGACATCTAAATAATGGAATTTATTTTCTTCCTTCCAAGTCATATGGACATGTTCACATAATCAGCCAGCGTAATATTGCATTCTTGAGAGCTACAGTGCCTTAAGAGTGAATCTGAACATATAAATCAAACCACCGCTTTACCAAAATCACTATCGGAGGAGTCTGGAGCGTCCCCACGATGTCTGCAGGCCTTTGCTCCGGTGTCCAAATGACACGCCTTGGCGATGGATGTCACCAGGTACTCATCATCCGTGTTCCTCCAGCCCCACCAGCTGATCTCAGGCTGGCTGCAACGGGAGATCACCGCCCCGTTTTTCTGGTGCCTGCAATTCAAGGTAATACTCACTAAATTGCAGACTGAAGAAGCAAAACGAGGCAATGCTGTTAAAGATATTGGTGAAATTATTTGATTTGTGGCTTTGTGTCAGTAACCCCACCTGTAGACCACCACAGGGATCCTCTTCCAGGATCTGAAGGAGCCCACACTCTCCAGCTCCTTGTCTGTGATCCATATTGGAACCAGAAGCTTCTGTGGGTAGCTGGAGCACATCCTGTGGACAGGAAGGACACTTTGTTTTCATAGAGGAAGGTTCTCAGTAAAAAAACTAAATAAACTTCTTTGACATTCTGTTTTTCAGGGTCAATATGATCCTTTCCTTAATGTCTATTCACCTGCTGACTGTCTGAGGCATGAAGCAGAGACAGAGTGTGTGTGTGTGTGTGTGTGTGTGTGTGTGTGTGTGTGTGTGTGTGTGTGTGTGTGTGTGTGTGTGTGTGTGTGTGTGTGTGTGTGTGTGTGTGTGTGTGTGTGTGTGTGTGTGTGTGTGTGTGTGTGTGTGTGTGTGTGTGTGTGTGTGTGTGTGTGTGTGTGTGTGAGAGGGAAAGTGAAACTGTGCTGAGTCATGGGCCTCAGCAGGCTGCTGCTTGTTTAATTAGCCAGTTGTCCTGTGTGTCTCTCTCTCCCAGCAGGAAGTGCTCTGTTGGGTACTACGAGCAGACTGACCTTTTTTTGTAGCGTTTATTTGCCCAGACAGCAAAGGAGAAGGGAGAGTCTCATACATAGATGGGTTTGTGTTTGTATGTTGGAGAATGTAATGGTCAGGGTCAGTTTGAGAGGTCAGAAAAGACAAAGCCAACAAGTATACAAACTAAATCCCTATTAAGCATTACGACATTTAGATAGCTATGTCGTTGACAGACAACATTAGATGTTAGCTTAAAATGTTAGCTTAAAATGTTGAGTGTGTTGCTAACGGTAACGCTACATCTTTCTAGTGTGTTGCTGAGTCAAAGACAGGACTATGAAAAAGTTATTTTATTTGTGATTTGACAATTTAAGTGCAGGAAGAAGATATGTAGCTTTTGAAATTGGGTCCAATATTTATGGGGCAAGTGATTTATCTGTGAGCACGTCTCCCTTAGGAGTTAAAAGACTCGGCCTACTGCCGGTATGGGAAATGGACTGTCATTTATCAGGCAGTGTTTTTTAACAGGTTAAAATATCTTCTTTTTTATTTTTCTTAATGGATTTATGAACATCTATTTTGCAA
Organism: Notothenia rossii; assembly: GCF_949606895.1. Lineage (NCBI taxonomy): Eukaryota > Metazoa > Chordata > Actinopteri > Perciformes > Nototheniidae > Notothenia > Notothenia rossii. The sequence continues at coordinate 22,823,147 of NC_136907.1, read as the reverse complement.
AGGACATCTCAGACAATGTTGACCATAGGAAATGTGAGTCACACCGAATGTAACGTTGACCTGATGACAGATGAATATGTGTATATTGTCTATGTGCTCATTCTACTCTAATCTATATCCAACCTGACTACAATCCTCCCAAAAGTAACTGTAATCCAAGACGAATTCAAAACCCACATTCCTGACTGAGTTCTGTCTCAAAGCTGGAAGATGTGCCGACACACAGGCTGTCCGTCACACAATCTGTTCAGTTTGCCGACATAGTGGGTACAGCATCTCTGTCACAGCTCTACGAAAGCTCTTTAAAACATTGTCAGTCACCATTCACTCTCTAAACATCCATCAGGATATGTTACAGTTACAACTGTTGCAGCGGGGGGGGGGGGCTGTTTCCGTACAGTATCTGTGACATACTTGAAGTTGCAGTTTATGTCTGACACTCTCCAGACGTTCTGCGTGTCGAAACCCATCCTCTTGACCTCCATTTCCATTCTGTGACGCACGTTATCCCCTGAGCACAGAGACAGCATGGGAGGAGATCATTTTAGGAAAGTCAACATTTTAACACATATAACATATCCAAGAGGCATGATTGTTCTTTACCTTTTTGTTAGAGCTTTTTTATTTCAAACTGAACCCAGTTTTTTTTATCTAAGTGTGGCCAAAATCTTTGAAACTGGTTTAGTATTGAGTGAGAGCGCTGCAGCTGGCAGACGTTTAACAGGGTGCAATGTAATCCTTCTGTACGATTCCACAAGGTCATTGTACATCCGTTAAAAAAGCTTATTTGGCCACTGACAGGTTCAGATTGATATCATAAGTGTGTGAAAAAATGAAGGAACGAGCCCTACAGAGGAAAATTATTCTATTTACATTTCATTTGATCAATTCTGTTTGTTTTTGTTTCTTACTAAGGCTAATTTAAGGCAAGGTCTTCTTCTAAAATCTTGTAAGAGTTGACTCATTGCCAGAAGAAAGCGGTGGAAACACAAGTGAGAGTAAAGAGAGTGTCAGTGTTGTCAGAATTAGTTGTGTAGGAGTACATAAATCCTAGCTTCATGTAGTACTCCAGATCAAGCAAAATGTACATTTAATTAAAATAACAAGCACTTTCATGTTGTAGATGAATGTTATGGAATTCCCTGAAAGTATTACATTGCAGGTAAATTCCCGTCTCATACACTTGCCAAATACTTGACCAATTTCAAAAGCTGTTGTTCCTGTTACTTAGGCAAAGAAACATGTGGAAACAGTGTCCAGCTTGGGTTACACTGAAGTTACTTTAGTTCAGTCTCGAATGTTGTGTGTGTATGTGTGTGTGTGTGTGTGTGTGTGTGTGTGTGTGTGTGTGTGTGTGTGTGTGTGTGTGTGTGTGTGTGTGTGTGTGTGTGTGTGTGTGTGTGTGTGTGTGTGTGTGTGTGCGTGCTGACCTGGGCGACAGAGATGGACGTGCTGGTCTTCATCATCAGAGTTGCCTCCCAGACACCAGGCGTGATAGGCGAGGGCAAACAGATCCTCCAGGCGGGCGGGGTGAGCTATGGCCCGGTTCAGACGCTTCACCCACTCCTGGCACAGCTTGAACGTTGCAAAGTGGCATCTTTGGAGTGAATATAAGAACGGTGGGTGAGATTCGACAATTAACACTTTGTTAAAACTTCATGCATTTGGGATTGTGTGAAACATTTGGTAATTTCCTCATATGCTCAGAGGCTTTTCAAGCGTGAAACTAGGAGTAATGATAATGCTGCTTAATGATGACGAACCAAGACGTCAATGGCACAGCTGCTGCAGAGAATCTGAATCATCCACTGGTTTTGAACTTTACAGATTTCAATCACAAGAGAATTTCAGTCTGCTGTGAAATAAAAACAGGCTAGTTCTGTTTTACTCGAAACTCCTTTTAAAGCAATCTGTGAGCATGATTAGAGCTGATTATACACTTGCCATCTGTTCTTGGTTAATACCACGGTGACTGTCATTAATAAGACGGCTTTAAAATGCTACTGAGTATACTCTCATCCCTTAAAAGCAGCACAAACAACAATAAATATGACGTCAATCTGCATGAAACAAATAAACAATGGTTTGATTTTGATGGTATAATTAAAAGCAACGTAATTAATACTTTACTTCTGCTTTCAAACCAATGTTTCTGTAATATATTGACATCCTAACAACACATTTTGCATTCATTATTATTTCTATTGCGAGGGGGACCCAAGTTCCCATCAGCAAAAACACGAGGGTTCGCTATCCTGGCTCCAAAATGGTGGAATGAGCTCCCCATTGACATCAGGACAGCAGAAAGCTTACACTTCTTCCGGCGCAGACTGAAAACTCATCTCTTTCGACTCCACTTCGAGCGATAGAACTATTAACAAAGCACTTATATACTAATAAAGGACTGGCTTTTCTAAAGCCAGTTGAGTAGCACTTGAAATGTTTTAGCTCTATGATACCTGATGTACTTATATGATTCTGTTTTCTTCAAGTTTGTATCTTGCTGGTCGAACGCACTTATTGTAAGTCACTTTGGATAAAAGCCTCAGCTAAATGCAATGTAATGTAATTTCACTACTTTCTTTTACAACTACATTGCTCCGTCAAAACGTTTTTGCTGATATTTGAGTATTATTTTAGTCTGATGAAAAGAAAATAGAAACATGCTGATAACTTCGCAGGGCACAAAGTTAATTGACTATTTCAAACTAGCATGTGTTTGATAACCAAATATTGAAAGAAATAATACAAATGAAGGGAAGCTTAACATTTGAGTAGTTGTGTGATTATTCATTCTTATTATTGAACAATCAATTCCAAAAATGGCTTTTGATTACATTCCTGCTGAACAATTAATTAGCCGACTTATTGTTTTAGATAATTGCGCATAAAATATACTGGAATCAGACAGGCTGGACTTTAACTCTGTTATCATGCCAACACAAATGTGAACCAAAATAAGTCATAACCTCAAAGTATGAAAAAACATGCATCATAAACTATTGAATGCTTGAATTAGTTTTTCCCCAGACTCTAAACCATTTGTATTGACAACTCTGTTATTCTGGTTCCACCTAAGCATCAGAAGATGTGCTTTTCACTCTGTTATTTAAATCTATCCAGGCAGGAATTCTTTTTTACTGTGAGGTCACAATACATGATCTTTATAATCACTAATGTCACTAAGTACGGTAATACAGTAGGCAAGACGCTATATTAACAGAGGCTTTATAAACATCACTTTATTATAACTGTTAACATCTATTTTTACACCAGGGACTGGATTATTGATTGGCTGTTAAGCGCAGTAGTGTATAGAGGTTATACCTTCTCTCCACACTGTCAGAGAGAAATGAACTATTGTATTATTCATTTCTATGAGTGTCGTACTGAATGTACTCTTGGTAAACCCTCTGAACCCAAAGCCGTTTCAGGGCTTTTTTCCTCTCCTGCTGCAACTCACTGTGGCCTTGTTTTCACTGCAATGTGTAAGCCCTGCAACCCTATGGACACAGCACAATCTGTTTTACAGTATTTAGTTCATTCAGTTGTATGACCATTAATGCCATATTGGATTAAATACATACTCAAGTGTTTCCAATATCATATAAACATAAGCTATACACATTGTACTATTTAAGATTTGCACAACCTGTAATTAAAACCGCTCTCTTCCTCTCTGCTTTGTGTAAACAGCCTGAATGTTTGTTGTGCATCTTTTGGTCTCGGTCGAATCATTTATAGCTTCAATTTAGCTTTGAAGAATGCAGAATGTTATGTTTTTGACAGTATCTAATTAGTGCAGACGGATAATTTCTGATTAACATTTCAAATGGTGTATGTACAATGACTAGTTTACGCTAGGATTTGGTTACTTTTCCTCACAAATAAATCATTGAATGATCTTTCATTTTAAAATCCAATGATCATTTCTGTTTTATAAACTCTGGGTATACGTTTTTTAAACTGTTTAGGGGTCAGGGGATTGATAAAAGCATCAAAAAGCTTTCAGGGTTAATATAACGTATTTATTGTGTGAGTGTGCAGTTTTTTCCTCACCTTACAACTTTGGAGTCTTTGCAGATGATGTGCAGCTGGAACATATCTCTGCTCTCCACGTTGTCTATCAGCCTGAGAGGCACCTGCAGGTGGAGACAGAGTGCACGTGTCATCATCCTGATGGCCCACTGTCACAGCGACACACTTCTGCAAAGAGGTCACCACTCTCTGGTCTAGTACAGACTGAACTTAGATACAAATAGTACAGCATAAGGCTTACTCTAAGCAGGCCTCTGCATTGGTTTTATCTTTGTCTCAAGACTTATTTTAAGATACCAAACAACAACTATAAAACGTGTTGTCTGCAGGACTGTCGACCCTGCTTTCTAAGCTTTCCCTGTCGATTGAAATTGTTACAGATTTACAAAATCACCCACGCAACTTCAAATTTGATCAAACATTTATGCAACAGCACTTTCTGCACTGCGCATGAATGAAGAAATACTATTTCATGCCTTTTTAGCAAACAGAAAGTTCCTTCTTTTTCATTAAGTCTCAAGGTCAGCCAACACGCTGCACCACACATATTTGTTGTCCTTTGAACGTAAATTACAATTTGTCCCCAGCGCACTGTAATTGTTTAAAACCAAGAGGGTGACTTAAGCTGTCTAGACAGTGGCAGAGGGTGGTGTTTTATCATTTTGTACTCACAGATATCTCATTGTCCACACCTGGGAAGGTCTAAAACAGTGACACCATGGAGCCCACAAACACACACACACACATACACACACACACACACACACACACACACACAGAGGGGGGGGGGGGGAGGGAGGGAGGGAAAGACACAAGACAGGAGGAAATGGAAAAACTATTAAACCAAAAACATCCAGGAGAAAAAAAGGAAATGAAGAGTTAAAAGGAAAAAGAACATCAAAGAGGTTGAAAGATAAGTGAGTGTGCTACTTGCAGCACGTGACCAAGCTGAATGGAAATCGTGGAGAGAAAGACAAACATGGATAGGAGCAAAGGGCAAGAAAACAGCTTAAAGGTAGGGAGGTGGGTTGTGAGGGGGGTGGGGGGTGGAGAGAGAGACTGTGTGGTGTTTTGGCATTCATACAGAGTTCATCTGTGCTGCTGGGGTCAAGGCAGGACAGAATCTGACTCTCCGTTTAAGTAAGTCAAGGTGAAGAGGCAGTCTGGACGTCATGGTGATCCACCCCCAGCTCTTCCTCCTTTTTCTCTAATCCCTGTCACCCTTTTCATAAACGGAATTCTTCTGGAAAAGATGACTTGGTAATATGAAGGAGGAGTAATTTCATTGCCAGTAAATGCAAACAATTGGCCTGTTTGTGCTTGACCAAGGTCTGACGTCAAGCCCGAGTGGGCCAATGGGCCTCAGTGCCAGTGGGGGCCGGGCCCTTGGAGCCTTGATGTCATATTAAACCTATCCTGGCTGTAGATTGGTGGGGCAAGCCACTCCTGTGGTACTAACAACTTAATGCCAAATGCACTGGGGTATGACTAAAACCGATTTACGGGCAACCAATGGAAAATACTTGTAGCTTTATTTGCCTGGTTAGCACAATGATGTGTTTATAACATATATATATGGGGGAAGGGGTAGAGCTATGTGCACACACCCCGCACATTATAACCTCCTCTCTACGTCTATTGGCTTCCATAGATATAGACACTGGTGCAGTTTGGACAGAAGTGAAACTGTTGTTGCACTTCTGTATGTTTACAAGTCTGTTGATTTGCACTTACGTTGATAACAGAGTCCTTGAACTTGATGTGGAGTCTGTAGTTAGAAATGGCGATGATGGCTTCGTCTGCACAGCCAAGATATTCCACCCCTTCCCCCTGAAGAACTGCGAATGGCACCTGTAGAAACACAGAACAAACCAGATTGCTGAGGGTTTTGAGAGGCAAAAGCATAACACCACCACCAGTTTGTTGTTTTTGTTTCGTCTACCGGGAGTATAATCTTAACATTCATGTTTCTATTTTTAAAGCTGTACTCTCAACTCGAGGAGTCTACAGCCATGCTTGCTGCTGAACTAAGGCAGAGTGGTGCTTTGAGCTAAATGCTTGGATGTTGATCTTTAGCATGTACACAATCTTAGCTAAGCATGTAAGCATGCTAACATACACTAATTAGCATTAACCCAAAGTTCAGGCGCAACCAAAGTTAGTATTCATTTTGCTCATTTAAGTCTTAAAGTGGGTGTCATGTCGTTATTCTAAAAGCCCCACGCACATAAATAAACAAGCGCATTCTCCTTATGCGAAAAATACATTTTAACCAGCACTTTTACAAAAGCCAGAGTTATTTTTTTCTTTCTGGAGCAACATGGTGGACTCTGTCGAGGATGACCTCTTCCTATGTAGTAATGAAAGGGTGATCTTAGCTATTGATTACACACCAAGAAACCTTTACCATAACTTCACTTCTAAAAAGGGTTAAATTAATAATCTTTTTTCTCAAAGCAATTATAAACCTGTGAGTTGGCTGTATAAAAGTCAGAATCAATATAGAATTGTTTTTATTTTAAAGTAAATTCAGATTGAACATAGTAAAAAAGAAAATGTAAATTATAGTGTCCGTCCAAAAAAACAAAAAATTACTTATAGTGAAAACCACCCTTGAATGATGGGATAGTAGACTAAAAGCTTTAGGAATCCAAATTATAACATATAATAAGAACCTTGTATCAAGATTGTTGCAAAACAAGTGAAATTTGACCTTTTTAGAGAGGTTTAGCAAAACAAACCCATTTGGGTGGATTTGCCGTTCCTCTGGAACCCATTGGTCGATTTTGATGATTGACATCTCTTTTGAACCGTTAGAGCCAATAGAATCGAAGGGGAAGTTCCACATATACGTTACCATTGACAAGTGAGAGTGACACGCACGCAGTCGAAAGCTATGTTACGCTCTGAAAACTGAAACCTATATAGACCCTCCAGAAAAACGCGATTCTGCGATCGCAGAATTTACCGCATAATCAGCAAAATGGCGCAGATTTTTAAAAGGCCGCATATTTATCAACAGGCTGCATAATCCCCGCATTTTTCCACACAAAGTTGAGAAAAAACTTTTTTAACTCGTCTTGACGTGACGTCATCAGCTCGCGCATCACAGAATGTAAACAACACTGTATAGACTGAACGTGTGGAGCTCACACGATAGAGAAAACACCAAGATGAAAAAATCTAATCCATCTCATTTACCAACGAACATTTCTACTAAAGACCGGGCAAAAAGTGGGGGGAAACTATTCTGCAACCCGTGCAACTGTGTGTTGGAGCATAAGAGAAAATCGACAGTGGCGACCCACTTTGATTCATTCAAACATTCGAAAATGCTTTCTGCTGCTGCGGACAAGAAAGCCATTCAACTCACGTTCACCGAGGCATCAACCTCCAAAACCCTTTCGAGGGCTACAAGAAACGAAGTGAGTAGCCTACAAGATTGAAGCTGGTCAGATAACGAACGAGTAAATGAAAACAGAATGAGGCGGAGAAGTGTGTGTGTGTGAGATTAAAATAGCCCAATTGCTTTTACAATAAATAAACATTGAATGTGTTTAATTGAATAGTAAAGGGGTTTAACGTTAGTGGCAGGTTGTGTGTGAGAGAGAATAAATAAGACAGCCCAATATTTAAAAAAATTGTTATTCTTTTCCACCGCATATTTAGCAACTTTCCGCATATTTCGCAACTGTCCGCAATTTCACCGCATAAAATCACATAAAAACCCATGTTTAATCGCATAATCAAGGATTTTAGCCCGCATAATAAAGGAATTTAGCCCGCATAATCGAGGATTTTTGCCCGCGTTTTTCTGGAGGGTCTACCTATAGGCTCAAACTAGTAAATATGAAGATGGATTATATCAGTAATCATTTCAAAGTGACACAGACACATTGGATTAACCATTGGATTAACCTTCAGCAGCATTTTTATCGTTTTGATGCCATTGAACACAACTTTTGATCAGAACAACAGCAAAGGTAAGACTATTCGCGTTTTTGCTCCGTAAAGCTACGTCGTGATGTCTGGGTTTGCTTCCCATGCCGCGAGTTCTGGTCGCTCAGTGGTGATACTTATATTTCTGGAATCTGTGGAATCTCAGCTTGCTAGCTATTCTTGTTTGTGCAGATCCGATAAGTGGTGGAGTGTTTAACTTTCTACCGTGAGTTCTGTGCTAAGTGCGATAGCATTTTTTCGCTCCAGGCTAATTCAGAGGCTAAAAATTGTTCATATCGTCAGTTACCTGAGTTTCTTCCCGTTAAGTGGATATGACACATTCATAGTTTGTTAAATGTTAAGAAGCCCTCAGACCAGTAGCGTAGGCAGAAATGTACTTTAGGGTTGGCCTGTAAAAAATAGGGTGGGCCAGATTTTTCTTCTGCGCATCAGAAGCTAACAACAATCACTGCGGTCAAGCCAGCCTCCATTCGGGAAAACCTAGTCAAGCCAGCCCGCACGTGATATTGCGGTGCGAGAATATCCTATGCATTACGGTAGAGTCCTGGAAACACTGCCTCATATATGACCTATCATCCCTCTGTATTTAGATGAGAATAAAACAAAAACTGTCCAGTATCAAAGACTCATTTCACTTCAGGGTGATAGCAGGACACCCCATCTAGTCACTCAGAAAAAATCAGGACATTCTGATGTACAGTTTCAAAATAAAAGACCTTTGAAGTCTCTATTGTATGAGCTATCATCCATGCTTTTAGATGAGAATAAAACAAAAACTGTCCAGTATCAAAGACTCATCTCACTCCAGGGTGATAGCAGGACACCCCATCTAGTCACTCAGAAAAAATCAGGACATTCTGATGTACAGTTTCAAAATAAAAGACATAGGGCCCACCCTGGCCCTATGGTGGCTACGCCACGCTGTTTCTTGCAAGATGTTGCGTTTGGCCCCCTGCGGGAGCATGGGGCTTGACAGGTAAAGAAAAATCGACTTTGTAGAAAACAAGTATCAAATTTATGATTCTGGATATCCCAACTGTAACTCAAGAACCACATTTGGCCCAATATATATTTTTTATTTTTTTAAAACATGACTCAGCACTTTACACAACCAACAGGCAAGGTTAGTGCTTGCAACATCCTGCCCACTTAGAAGCTGAACTCGTAATGATTGTGGAAATTTCAGATACGACAAAAAGGGGGGCATGGAGGAAACACTATGCATGTATAGCAGTCCAATTAGCACATAGTAGTTTTACAGAAGGACCTTTGTAAGCGCAGAGGGCTTGTTGGTGAGCCGGCAGACAAGAGGCAGGGCTGTGAGGAGACTGTCTGCTTTAGTACTGACGGTACAGTGAGGGATCCCAAACTGTCCATTAACATTCTTCCGTGTGCCCGTTTTATTACAGCCCAGCCAAGTCCAGGTTTTGGCCGCAATGAGACCCAAATATTAACATAATTGGTTCGCAACAAAATGTAATTAGAAAACATTCCTAATTTCACTCTGAGGCAGCAGGGCATTAGCTTTGATAGGCAACCATGTTGAAGCAAACACAGCTACAGTCGCCAACTTTTAATCACCATTCATACTATAAAGATGGAAGTGTACAACTACTTTCATATTTTTCTATTTCACACTGACCACTAAACTTACTGATCTGTTACTGGACCTGCTTCACCAACGTACTTAAAAACATTTTTTTTTAGTGAACTATAATGTTGCTTCACAAGAAATACAAAGCAAATTGTTATCATTATCATACACTGTCAAAGCAAAGACACAAATGGACAGGAACGGGCCAAAATTCATAGGAGAATATGCGAATGAGCTAGAAATGTGCGGGCACTGTGTTGTGAACGCTCATCAGGGCTCAGATTCTTCCGACATCTGTAGACATCTGTCATAAACAATAAACATCTTAAATGCAGGTGAGTTTATGTCATTTTTTGAAAAAGGTATACAGTATGTAGCTATGTATAAAGAATAACATTATTCCTGCATCCTTTTGATCTGTATATTGCAATTAAATCAAAGAATATAAAGAATAACATTATTCCTGCATCCTTTTGATCTGTATATTGCAATTAAATCAAAAAACTGTTAATTTTCAGTTCATACTGCCCTGGTTATAGGTAAATGGATGAATTGTTGAAGTAATGTGAATAGATACTATTATTCCTTTGGTCAAACTTGGCTAAGCCACCCAATGCAAAAGGTTGTTTCGCTTAGCTTAGTTTGGTGTGATAGGATGTTTTATGAGTGCTGTTGATCAAGAGGTTTTAGGATATGTATTATGTACAGAGAATAACTTTCCATTACATCGTATAAAACACTCTTCTGGCTGATGTGAAATAGTAAATTGTGTGGGAAGATATATTACTGATCATTACTGATTCTCAAGTCATCACTTCTGTGTGTTGATCACCATGCATGCACTGATGGCTGCTTTAGTGTAATCATAGTCATTGGGGACCACCAATTGTTACCCTGGTCGCATTGTTTAGTTGCTGGTAGTGAGGACAACAGTGTTGCTTAGAAACAACATTAGCTCATCCTGCATTAGCATGCAATGCTGAGTCACAAAGAGGAGGGCCCACTGCTGCATGTTAAAAGAGGACATGCAGTATGGCAGCTGGGGATCTACGGCAAGATGTTAGAAAATCAGGCTTACATGAAATAACATTACACGGAGCACACCGGCTGGACGTGACCAACAGACCCAGAAACACTAGTCAACATCTACTAGTCATCTTATGTTTTACAACTGATGCCAAGCCCATAGATCCATTGTAAAGTAAAACTATTCTTGTCTCTCTTTAAATGTAAAATATATAGTCCATTGGCAAGGGATCAAAAAGCTGTTGATGACTGCTGATTCAAACTCCTGATTTATCACGGCACCTGCTGTTGCTCATCTCTAACTCAAAATGTGTGAGTGAGCCCAGACAGGAAGCATGATGAGGCAAAGAGGACAGCTTAACCTGGGAAATGGAGCACGTAGTACTCTGCTCTCAGACACCAACAGAACCAAATATAGGCAGCAAGCCCCCTGGCACTCTGCACTGGGACTTCAAAAAAAGTGAAATGTTACAAATATCTAGCTCAACTAACTGACAGTGGCACACAAATACAGCTGGCACCCAAACAAAGCTGAACACGCTTCAGTTGACAGAAAAAAAAGCTGTAGATACAGTTTTACTAAATAAAAAAAGGAGACAAAAGTATTCTTCCTGAGTCAGAGGACGTGGCCAATTTGCATGAAATATAATCACAGCAGCAGGGACGAGTCTGCGTGTTGCTCTGCTGTGGAAGAGACCCAACAGGCCCAGCTGAGAGGGCCATAGTTAACATGCTGTAGAGACCGCAAGCTGCATTGAACACGCTGTGCTCCAAAAGTAGGCTCATGAGTCACCAGCAGCTAGCAAGTGCAGCAGAAGATCCTGTGTCACGTTTTCCTCTATGAAGCCTTCAGCAGCAGAAATATTAGAGAGGGAGCCGGGGAGAGAATAACACTCTCACTTGTGAGTCGTGACTTCCGGTTTAAGCAGCCTGCCTGTGAGGACATGCACGTGTGCACACGCACACAAATGCATGCATGCATATCGGCTTGCACGCATACAGGGGGAAATGCAGCAGGGTAATAAATGTGTTGCGGAAGGGAATGCCTTTAATCTGCTTGCTCAGCTGTCAGGGAAACTATCATGGGATGCCCTCAAACACAGAGAATAAAACAAAAGCAGAGACAGAATGAGGTTAGAAACTGTGTTTAAGTTTCCTCACATTGCTGAGCAGGAAATGAAGAACTGCTAGGACTCACTGTCGCGCATCCCCTTTATTATAGAGCTGCAGCAATTATATTATTCAAGTAACGGATTTGTTGATAAACAAATAAATAATCACTAAATATTTTGATAGTCGATTAACAGTTTACTGATTAACTGATAACTGTTTCTTGCTAAATTGGCCGAAAATGCTCTTTTCAGTCCCTCAAATGTCCTGCTTTTCAATAGTTTGTTATAATGAGAAACTGTACATCCTTGGTTTTTTGACTGACAGAACCAGACTTTAAACTCACTTTGAGAAACTTTGATGGTCATTTGTTCTTTCTTATCAATTAATCTAGAAGATAATCAGCAAATTAATCAATACTTAATACTCTAGCAGGCCTATTTAGTAATGGAAAAAAAGCATAACACTAAGCCTCATTTGAACAGATACTCTTCGAAGGTTATACATGCTTTCGTTGGCCAGCAGACAGTGACCCCCTGGCTGGGCAGATCCCCTCCTTTACCCTTTGTCCAGTTTCTCCAGACACATAATGCTCAGCTCCATTAACCAGCAGACAGCCAGAGAGCACTCCCTCACCACACCACAGGGCACAGCGCTAGTTGTCTGTCAAAATGTTGCTTCTGGCATCTTCACCGTGAAATAGACTTAAACATCCCTCTCACTTCAGTGCTTTTCACCTGCCTGTTCTTTATCCTCTGCAGTAACTTCTGCTTTTTTCTGAAGAACAGTGGAGGGTACAGACATCTTTTGGGGACTGACCTCTAAAGGTTACATCTTAGAATTTAAAAGTGTATCATTACAGTTCAATTGGAGTCATTTTTTAGATGGCTTAGAAGATGATGAAATGTATTTTCATGCACCAAACTCTTAAGTAATTGTTTCAACTTGACACTGAGCCAACCAGTGAAGTGCTCTCAGGAGAGAGTAGACCTCCGCCTGGTGTGTTTTAATCTCTTCGCCAAACAGGACCTATTTCCTAAATAAATACCAAATACATTTTTTTTCTGTTAGTAGTATCAGCCTTTTTTTGCAGAACGGGGGCAGCGGCTGCACTGACATTCAAACATTTAGACATGGAATGTTTAAATACGTCTTGATTTCCTGTACTGTTAAAGTGTTCGGACAGTGTCATCAATTCTCCTTCACTGTCTGTCCTGCTGACGTATGACTCTTGTGATAACTTGGCAATCACACTATTAACACATAATGAGATCAATATCTGAAAGTGCTCCTGGTTGTCTCCTCTACAGACATGTAGCTAACATGTCAGAGCAGACAAGGCTCTGGAGGGATAATTGTCAATGGTTGATTAACAATGTTAAACTCACCTGAAGGCTTTCATCCTCCTTCACCAGCTCCTTCTGGGGGAACAGGTCCTTGGCCTTGATGTACTCCAGACTGGGAGGCCCTTCTTCACCCTGTGAGACACAAACCGAGCAGGCCATCAGACACTGTTCTGGCAACACAACAGTGGGAAACACATAATAGAATACACAAAGTAAAAGTAGGGATGCAGGATATAGATTTTTTTTTTTTTTGATTCCAATAACATAATTATGAATGGACCTTATAATTTACATTTTTGATTGTAAAAAAGAAGCACACAACCTGTGGTTTATGCACACATAACGGTCTAAAATGCTTAGATGTAGTTAGCAAAGATGGAGGATTTCATATTTCATTGATCTGACCTACAGTAAGGATCGCTATTGTGGGAAAAACACTTTTGACTCTACAAATGGTTATTTCATTTGACAAGTTTGGTATATCACAACAATTCTACTGCAAATTGCAATCCTGTTGTCTTTTTTCTACAGCCCAAAGAAGACCAGAATGAGGCAAAAAAAACAACATTTCATAAAACTAACCCAAAGTTAATACATCTCATTGAACATTTATCTGGGTTGATAGCCTTTGATGCTAGATTCATGCCAGGGGACATTTTACAATCCGCACAAGCCACCTCACAGAAGCCACGTAGGAGATTCAATATTCACTAATGCTCCAAATCTCCCTTTGGCGGCAACTAACCTTGTGATCCACCTAGGTGTTGAAAAGTGTACCACTTGATGCTAAATAGCCTTTTCCTTGATTGATTACGAATAGGATGCTAAAGGAGGAACGCCATTTTTTAAGAATTTATATTTTGTTTGCTTTGGCACTGTGCATGTGGTTATTGCATGAGAAAATGATAAGACAGTGTCGGGCATGGGGTGCCAGTAGACTTTGTGACTGGGTGTCAAAGTCTTGTGCAAACAAAGATATAGGGACTTAGTAAAGTCTTTCACACTTGACTAGTTTTCATGATTCATGCTCTTTCTTTGACCTCTTATAGAGATTAAACCATTTTGAGCAATAAGGAAGCATTTCCTCTCGGTCAATGTAATCAAAGGTTGAATTTGAAATACTATTTAAAAAATCCCATGGGAAAGCTTTGCCCTGTTAATTTCTCACTTAATTACAAAATATATAAAGTGCATTTATATATAAGGTGCAATATATTGATGTGCATCATGGTTTGGATCATATTTGTGATGTTTAAATGCAAAATGTACCTGCATAAGTGCGTTTTTTTCTAAACATGGGACAACCTGCTAAAACAAATAGGTGATACACTCCTTTTACAAAGACATTTCTGTAGCAACTGAGTATTCTCATCGGTTGTTGATGAACCCCATTTGCTTTCCGGCTGCCTGAACACTGCTACCTTTACTGCTCTGCTGGATTTGGCCTCTCCATCCGAGTAGGACCGTATGTCGACGCTGTTTCTTAATGAAAACGGCAACGGGGTCCGGCAGGGTGACTAGAAGGAGGCAGAATGTAGGTAGTATTACTGACTCTGGTTGGTCGTGTGTCCCAGGAAAACAACACAATTCAAAATGCCATACATTACTTCTGGAATGCCTTTGATGTCTCACATGCAGACCTCCTGTCGTGTTTACAATATTTGTTCTCTTATGGTCCAAGCCGCTGATTGAACCACATGACCACCCATTGGGTTTTCTCCTAACAGATGGAGTTAGCGTTTCTACAGTGACAACCTCTCCTATACAAGTCACCAGGCGTCACCATTAGATTTGGAAGGCATAGAGATCATAGGATTAGAATAGCCAAGCCATATTATGTCAGCTTCTGCGACCTTACAGCTTCGTTGACATGGAAATGACAGCGTGTGCCTACAGGATGAGCCTTTAAGCAGAAACTAGACCAATAGCCCTTTGCCGGTACAGATCGATCTATCTATCTATCGATCTATCTATCGGTCTATCTATCGATCTTCTTCTTCCGAACCATACATCGTAATAAAAGGGCTAATTGCAGTCATGGAGCTGGGTGTCAAGGTTGTGCCCAGCAGAGGCCTATCACTCTTAAACTGATGAGTCAACTTTAAGTGCTGTCTGGCATTACCATGGCCGTCATTTCCTCCAAATGTTGCCTTTATATTCAGGCTAATGCTCCATTTCCAGATAACACAAACTAAATGTTGTAATGCGTTGGACATTTATTTTTAGCATATTGCTGCATTCACACAATGTAACCACAACTGGAAGAATAGGAACACAACCCATTAGTGTTCATAGATTTTTGTAAAGATGGTTTGCCCCAACACTAGCCTTTTAGCCGAACACATAGAGAACCAAAATGTGCTACTTTTGAGAAAGATGATGCAAACAGTGTACATGTCATATTAAGTAAGCTAAGCCGGTTGTATTTTTCACACTTTGTAATTCTTCAACTAAATAGTATTGCCTTCAAAACATTTGTTCATCTCTGATACTGGATTAAATATCTTAAGCTCTCATCAAAAAGAAATTCCCCACATGGCTGCTCCTCATCCACGAACAAGCTAATGAGCCTTTTTCCAAGTCTAAATGCATATAAAACTCATTCTGAGACAGATATATTGCAGCCATACTAAGTGCGTCATTTTCAGACTTGTACACTTGCCAGCCTAGAACTCATACAAATCTCTTTGCAATGCAACGCCACTAATCTCTGGACCTTTGACCTGAGTCAGCCTCGGGCATCAGACTGATTTGACAGCACTGCGTCATCAATTTGACTTATTTTCACTCGAGAGTGGCTGGGCCATGACAGTAGCCATCAGTCAGAGGAGTCCTGCGAGAGTCAGGTCATTATAGGTTGATCTCACAGACTGTCGCTGGGCAGCCTGAACCACCAGCCAGCCTGCAGTCCAGGTACAGACTCATTCCAGTCTTATTTTTAAAAAGGAATAAAGATGACATTGGCATTCCAGACAGCCATCATAAATCACTGGAGGAGATATTGCTTTAGAACCACCCCCTAAGAAATTCAATGCAAATCAGCTGAGAGCAATTGCATTAAATCTTTAAACACACTGACGCACACACACAGATCCTACGTCAATATTCCATCCACTCCTTTGGATCCGATCTTTTTCTTGTGCTGCACTCCCTGGTAGATACTTGGCACCATTTAACTAATTCTCTTATGGAGCTGTCCTGACGTTGCAGTCCTCTGAGGCCCAGAAGAACACAGTGTACTTTAAAACAGCAACAAAGAAAATGCAAACTAATAATGATTTAGATATTGTGTAAATACACAACACAGGCTATAAGCTGTCTATACATGATAAAGTGGTGCTGAACATATACACATTACTCATCATGCAGATAACCTTGATATCACAGCTTCATGAAACAGAGAAGACTTGATGTCTACTTTACATTCAAACACAAGCATAGAGGCAGCTCGGCTTTGCATGATTTGTCCATTTATTAATGTCTGGACAATCATCCTACACATGTAAAAAGGAAAGTATAAATGCTCTCACTTCCACCGACTCACAAAGATGGAGCGCGGCTTGTCCTGTGCCCTACAAGTTTTTGCTTCGTCACTGCTGTGAGCCTGCGCACCCACCCCCCATTCCCCCCCCCCCCCCAGCTTTGTCCACCCAGCAATCAGAAAGCTGGAGCTGACAGGCATGCGCACATACACACGTACACCACCATGTATTTCTGAAATATTAATGTCAGAGTGTAGAACACATGTTATGTCCTGATGACATGAGTTGCAGAACAGTGACAGGATCAACTGGCAGCTGACTAGACTGTCAGCTGCCAGTCTAGTCAGTAGTCACTCTTACTACTTTTAAATCTAGGCTGAAGACTTTTCTTTTTACCGCTGGTTTTAATTGAACTATTCATATCTTAGACTGCACTGTAACTTTTATCCATGTATTTTTTTTCTTTTAAATGTTTATTTTATTATCTTTGCTTTTTAATGACCGTTTTTAAATGCCATTTTCTTAATGTCTTTCATTTTTGTAAAGCTCTTTGAATTGCCTTGTGTTGAAAGGTGATATATAAATAAACTTGCCTTGCCTAGACAGCCCAGATACAGCAGTTAAACAGTGAGGATGTGAAGGCCTCCTTTTTTAAAACTGAAATAAGGTTTTATTGCTCTGGGGAGGTCTGTTGGAGAAACTGTCTTCGATGGATTTATGCATGTGAGTGAATGGAAAAATGACAATGGTAAAACAGGTAGAGGAAAAGCCACAGGCTCAGTCTTTATGAATAAGTGTCTGGTTGCCATGGATACAACAACCTCTTTTTCGAGGCCCTCTGTCTGAAGCTTTTGGAAACAATGTGCTGCTGCCTTTACTCACCAGATTATTTACTTAATCTGACCGGGGCTTTGTCCTGGAGTTGTGCAGATTAGAGAACCACTTCATTATTCAGAGGGGACCTTTTCTTAATATGAGGGGGATATGTGCTTCTATGTCTGCTTTTTAGTATCCAGTGTTTGACATATTAAATGCAAACACAGGCACATTGAAATGTTCAAATGTAACCCAAAACTGTTGGAAAGGATGAGGGTGGATTGAAACAGAGGATTAAATGACAAAGCAGAACAAAATATGTAAACATTACAGAACTAAATATAACATTTAAAAAATAATCTATCAAATATTTTCTTTTCTCAAATTGTGTTCGTTGGTGCAGTCATAGTTTTAGGTCAAGAAAAGATGGCAGAGCATGACAAATCTTTCCAAATGCACTTTCTTTCTCCCCGTCCTCCCTGAAACCGTGTTAATATTTTATAGTCCACCATGTTCCCATTTTTAGTCTTGGGTTGCTCTCAGAGAGCTGAGAGAACTAGGCAGCATTTTGGATAAGTAAGCAGAACTGAAACATACCAAGTGAACAGATCTTTCCAAGTTAAACATACCGGTTCCTCTTAAGAAAAACACAAGGTGACATTAAGCAGATGTAATGAACTGTAAAACTAGCACGGCGAATGTTGCATTGAAAACAAGCTGAACTGGATTATAATTCAAAGGTAGCACACAGTGAACACAGAAGGAGTTGAACTGTGCAGGTAACTTTTAGGCAACTTCTACTGAAAACAAATGAAAGAGTCTCAGGTATTCTCTCATTTGAATAACATGCTTTCAAGTCAAGAAAGGCAACATGCTCTGTCTCACTTTGTTGCATTTGTCCTCCAACAAGACCTTGTGGTAATAATATCATCCTCAGATAGGGTTGCAACTCACAATAATATTATTATTATGGATTGAACAGACAGTTGTTTGATCTATAACATGTCAGGAATAGCTTCTGAAAGTCCAAGAATGACGTCTTAAAATCTCATGTTTTGCGAATCCAAACTCCATTTACCGTCAATTCTATTTGGTATAAAAGCAGGTTATCTTCATATTTGAGACACTGCAATAACATACTTTTCTTGCCATATTTGAATAAAAAATGACTAAAGGATAAATGATTATCAAAATGTGTGCGATTATTTTTCTGGCACTGGCTAACCTATAAATCAACTAATGGTCACAGCTCCATCCTCGGTGACATAACACATTGACTGTGTCATATACTGTACAGCATAGTTCTTAGCAATATGACTGCCTTACTGCCTGGTAGATATTTACAACTCCCGTCACAGGTCCAAGGGTGCAAGAAGGTAGAGGTATGAAGGTAAAGCTAGCATATCCTCAAAAGGCTTTTGGCCTGATTCATTTAGGCTAGTGGGTATAATATAATCTGAGTCATGGAAAAATCTAAACAAATTCAATCAGGCTTTTTATAGTTCCATTTGATGCAGACAACACATCGCAGAGGGATATAAACATGATATATTGGAGATAGAGGGGACAGTAACTGAAGATTGTTTTCCATCAGAGTTGGATAACAACACAGGCCAGGCTGATGTAAACTTAGCACAACGCTGCAGCCCTCTTCCACAGGAGCAGACTGACAGAGCTGTGATCCACAGAGGACGTGGACACTAAATTATACAGAGACTGGAACTGCCGACTCAGCTGCACCACAGACATATTAAAGGGAGATCATAAATTGTGTAATGCCAGACCATGTCTGGTTACAAAGGGCCGAGAACAGGAGCCAGCAGCTGTGCTCTTCCTGATCCAGCTGATAAAACTTTACCACCAACACCTTCTCTGGAAGAAACAGTGATTGAAATGAAAGGAGACCTTTACAAATGTTAATGATGATAGTTGTCATGTAAGCATCCATAACTGCAAGTAAACCTACACTTTTGTCAAGATGCAGTACTTACAAGCACAACACAACACTCTGATTGCTAATGCTTTTAGTAGTATGATCAAAATTGATTTCCATTAAGTGTTACTAATGCTATAGCTATCGTCTGAATATATTTAGCCACGCAAGCTACATGGCTCTGATACCTCATTCACACCAACGCAACTCCGGTTCAAGCTCCGTGCTAGAGCTTTTCCGGTTCAGAACCGGTTCTTCGGTTTAGCTCCGGCTCTTTTCACATCGCCCAGAGTCAGACTGGTGCTGCGTCATCGTTTGTGTCATGACGTAACCGTTTGCGTGCCTGCTTCATAAAGCCAAACCGTGCGGATACCCCTCACAGCTGACACCGACGACAACAACAACAATGGCCGATTGTGCTCCAGCTTCCTCTGTACCTCTTCGGAAGACCAGATTCCCAGTAGGTAGCTGGTCTCTTCAGTGGACCACTGCTGCTTGTTAAGTTTCTCCATCGTTGTGTACAAACTGGATAAAACGCAGCCTTTTTGTTGTTGTTCAGGAGTTGATCTGCCCTGAAACACCATTGGTGTGAATGAGGTATGAGTGGAAATATCAGACTGTTGGTCAGTCGGCATGTGGACTAGACTGAAATATATCAATAACTATAGGATGGATTGCTGTGAGATTTCTGTAGACATTCATGGTCTCCCATTACTTATGAAGTCAAATATCTCAACATATACTGAATGCAGTGTTTCCCATATATAGTAGCTCCACAGGCCAAGTGGAGAACATGCCAAAAATAATGCCATTGCAGTGTTTCCCTTAAATTTCTGGAGTGTCTGGAAAGACCAGAACGACCATTAAGTGTCTGTTATCTCAACTGCTAAAGTCAATGGGACAAGAGTTTGGTAGAGAACGACATGCTAACATGCTGGTTCAGTGCTTTGGTATTTTTAGCTTAGCTAATCCAGAGAGTATTCGTTAAAAAAAAAAAAAGATTGGTGATTCTGTTTCGACCTCATTGTTCTTTATAAAGATTTGCAGAAGTGTTGTGATGTAGCCCTCGAGTGCTTTTAAAAAAAGAAAAGCTTTTTAAATGTTCAACTGCCTGTCAGCAACCAATCATATTGTAATTTGTGAGGCAATTTAGCTTTGTGTGCTTCGAGTAATTTAGCATGCAGTGAACACAGCAGTCATCATTTTTGTTTTAATCAAAGCTAAACTCCTGGACATTTCTACTGCTGTTCTTCAACACTATTGAATATGAAATTATTTGTTGTCTAGTTAAAAAAAGAGACTTGCTCTAAGATAATACTATGTTAATCCTTACTAAGCCAAGACAATGAACTGTGGACATCACTGAAAGGTCATGGGTCCACTTGTAAATCATTAGCTAATTTAGGCTGAAGGGCAAGAGGCTAAGAACACCCTGTATTGATCCTAATCCATAAACCCGCTCTCACCACTGTGTCGAGATGCGACCTGAGAGAAACACCTGTTCTCCATCACTCATCTTCCTCTATCCCTCTGCACATACCAACAGCACAACGTGCTCAATGCAGGTCCTCCACTGCAGTGAGCATACTTCACCACTCTGAACACAGTGTGCTCGCTCTGAGCAGCACACACATCTTCCTCCTGACAGGCCCTCACTCTCCTCCCTGACAATCAACATAACGGCAGCTCAAGGCCGGAGTTCAGAGTAATAGAATAGCTTTTCATCATCATGCGCATGAGAAGACACAGAGGAGATTCAATTATTTGTATGTGTGTAGGTTTCCCACCAATAACTGCAGCGCTCACGTGTCCATCAACACTCCCTGCCAACCCCCCTTTCCCCCACAGATAGGCACACACACGCATGTGAGTTATGGGCATCTGATAGGCACCCATCACAAATAAAAAGCCTGTGGACTTACAAAGCAGTTGAGCATGGAGCAGGACACCCTTCCTGCGAAGCTCATGTCGAGGAGAGGCAGAGCTGTGCCTGAGCGACACGCAGCCTGTAGAGCACGACCAGAGCACGAGGAGCCGGCATCACCATTCTTCTCCCAGCCGGAGCCAGCCCCCCCCCCCCTCGTCCGCTCCGAACCCCTCTGCCTGCCGCCCCTCTCTGCCTCCCCCCCAAACCGTCTGCACGTCCCCTCCTTCTCAAGAGGTGCTGTGTGCCAAAACACCAGTCCAGACTCTCATTCAAGAAGCCACCCCGCCCCCCCCACCGCTCCCCGAGTTGGGAGAGACAGCACGCTGGTGTCTGGAGACAGCCCCTGTTGCCTTGCTGAAGAAGGGAGGATAGTCCATACAAATTCAAACGAGAGTCCACACGGTGAGCTGGAGTTAGGAAGAGAAAGTAATGGAATCACTGCAGATGTGCCATTTGAGATGTAGCGACAGGATGGGGGGAAACTGCTAGAAGAGAGAGCCGGAGAGAAAGGAAGACTGAGGGAACTGCCGGATGCTAAGCTCCACCCTCTGCATGCGCATCTACCTCTCCCTTTCTCTCACATTTCTCCCCTCTCATCCCTTACTCCTCCCCCCTCCTCCTTGTTCACCCTTCACCGACATCTCCTTGTAAATATGCTTCTCCCTCAGCAACAAGGCGGTAAAGCCAGCCGCTGGCAACAAGGAGATGCTCCAACTGCCATGCATGTATCATATGATCGAGCCATTAACGGCAGCATTATGTGGCTCTCGCTCAAGCAAACACACTGTCCGCTTTAACACACACACACACACACACACACACACACACACACACACACACACACACCAGTGGTAGGACAGTATCCCAACACAGATCCGTTGCATTGGCAGCGATTGATCAGAGGAAAAATGTGTGAGAGGAGGGAGGGCGCTGAGGAGAGAGAGTGTATGCGGAGATTTCCAATGACACAGCATTCTACAGACACAAATTCCCCTCACCTGTGTCTGAGTGTGTTGTTGGCACCGTCCCACACAAGAGCAGGGCATCTTTGCAGTGAACAGAGCCTAACTGCAGTAACTGCCTGTGTCTAAAGTCAGGGAAGGTCACTGGATGTATATGTATATGTATATGTATATGTATATGTATATGTATATATATATATATATATATATATATATATATATATATATATATATATATATATATATATATATATATATATATATATATATATATATATATATATATATATATATATATATATATATATATATATATATATTATACAACAGGGGGACACTCAGCCCTTCCCCCTCTTACCCAAGCCTCCCCTGGTAGAGTCGTGACAGCCGCTCGCCTTCAGCTGTATGACCCCACATTATGAAACACGTATAGCGTAGTACACGGAGCATGATGCACGACGCAGCAAAACTGAAATAAGGATTCATTTTAGTGGGGGAGGGGCTGTAATGTGTTTCTGACATGGGAGATACAGTTATCACTGGATGTATACAGTATCATGTATGCCCATCTATACAGTGCCTCAGGGTATTTTACACAGAAAACAAGAAAACTGATTTATATGTATCTAATTAGCAAGACGCCAACCAAAACTGCATGCAGGCCAAGAAAGAATTAGAATAATGCTGAATTTACAGGAAAATCTGGTTTCTGTCTAAAAAACTGTATTCCATAGTAGAAATGATAAGAAGTTCCCTCAATATCATTCTGGTATGGACAAATATTTACAAAGTAAATAATACAAGGGTGTATTTATATCATATATAATATATATTATATTCTTTGGTAACAGCCATAAATGTATTCTGTGAGTTCAGAGTGACCTTGACTTTTCCCCAAAATTAAATCATTTCATCCTTTACTCCAAGTGGATTTTTGAGCCAAATCTGAAGAAATTCTCTTCAGCAGTTCCTGAGAATGGGACAGATGGACAGACGGCAGATACCCTGATAACCTCAAGCCCCCAGCCTGGACTGTCACTGATACAAAGGCATAACAACTTCATTTCATGCAGATTTTATAGATCCAAAGTCACAAACTCACCATTTTTTTGTATGCCTAGTCTGAGTTTTCTTCAGATGTATAATCTTTGTAATGGCAATATATTAAAAAGGGGTTATGCTTATGCTGCAGGAACCATGATGCATTGCACTTGTGTGCAGTATGACTTCCATCTCATCAGGCAATGGACTCTGCTGCTATGAAGTGCACTTCCACAAATCAAGCAGGACCTTACAGATGATCACTTTCATGTCACATGGTAAACCTATAACTTGCTGTATTTATTAATGGGCGATGGGAGAAGGCAATAAAGCATTATGCATTGCACTAAAATAACAGCTTTACAAAAACCCTTACTTTTATGGGTTTTGAGTGTAAAAAGCGTGTGTGAGCTGTCATAGTGATTAAGAAGTAAAATCGATGCCATGTTCTCAGTCGCATGATGTGTGAAAGAAAATCGCTCAGCATCACAGTGTGATGGTTTTAGTTAATTGGTCAAATCCCAATGATTAGGGCTTCTCATATACACGAGTGCTTTTCTTTAAATTAGATTAGTGAGACTATAAAATAAATGGAATTGTAACTCTTATATTCAGGCTTTCAGTTTCTCATTAACCAGTGAAATATGCTTTTTGTAAATCAACTTTTCTATTTATTAGTACATCCAAATTTAAATACAAAAGCTGGAGGGACCATTTCTAAATATAGCAGCGTAATTATTAGGGACATCCTAATGTGTCCACAGTCCCAAAACTGAGCTGCATGTTCCCCCTCTATGCCCGCCCAGCCCCGCCAAAACCGGCTGCAAAAGTGAGCTCCAGATTTGGCCTCTTGTGTCTCGGGATTTATTTTAGGAAAGGAGGGCAGCCAGTCACCAACCAGCGAGTGTTAGCCCACATGCTGACACACAGCTATAGCAGGAGATAAATAATACACCAGGCACTAGCTGTGTTTATGGAACTAAACTCCATATAGAGAGATACATATTTTCACATTTGTTATTTTAGCATGCCTAATATAATTTAAATCCATACTGTACAAGCTGCTGTGTGTTACTATTCTGCAATTGCAGTTTACAATAAATGTTTCCCACCTAATTACAATACGTTTCTAGGTTAGTGGAATACTGTAATGAGTCCTATTTGTAAGGAGTGTTTTTATAACAGTTAGCTATGTCAACTCCGAAATGTTTGCCTGAAGCAGGAAGTAGTTGAAGTGATGCACTACACAAGCATTAGCATGTAGGCGGTATCCAATAAACTGACTACGAGTTCACAAGCGCCCCAACATAACTTATGTCCATTCAGGCATTCATTTCAAATTGAATATGGAAACATCTTAAAACAAACAGCAGTTCTGGTCCAGAGACTCTGATAAAAGACACAAAGATGAACAAAACAGCAAAATGACCATTAGTTGAATTGAATGAAAGGACACATCTATGGAAGCCTTGAGAGCTGAGGGAGAAAAAGAAAAACACAGAAGAGAAAACTGCTCAAATCGAAATGGAAATGGGTCACCAGCATTTTGCGACCTAAGGTCAGGAGGACAAAGGTTTTTCCAGGAAAAAATAGGACTAAAAGCTTGTTTTCTAACATTATTGTTACATCACATACTCAGACACACTTGTGTGAAGAGTGCATTGAGGAATTTAAAACCACCAGAAAAAGTCCTTCTATAACACATTTTAGTTCTGAGCTTCAGCCTCTTGTGGCCACCAGGAGTATTACAACAACAAACACAAACAATTATCCAGACTAAAATAAAATAGTCTTTTTTATTTCTCTTTAATCTCTCATCTGTCTCCCCAGATTAAGACATTTAGAGATTATCCTGGCACAACTTCTTTTTTTAAATCAAGAAAGAAAACTATTTAGATCTGAAACATGCCTCACCAGAATAATCTTTCTCCCTTGCCTCTAATGGCTTCTGCAGAAACCAGACACTGACCCAGAGCAAGGTCAAAAAGTCCCTTCGAGAACTAAGTTCACCAACAACAACCTGGAATGCACC
The DNA here is from genome assembly GCF_949606895.1 of Notothenia rossii. Lineage (NCBI taxonomy): Eukaryota > Metazoa > Chordata > Actinopteri > Perciformes > Nototheniidae > Notothenia > Notothenia rossii. Next base: position 22,797,880 of record NC_136907.1, on the reverse strand, counting down.
ATCTGGCTGTAAGCTTCTGGCGTCTGGTCAGAAAAAGGCATACATACAAGTGATCTATACTTTATGCTAGCAGGTAACCATGGAGCAGTGACACAAAAACACCTGCATTGGATGGTTCTGGTAAGAAAACTTCGCCTGTTAGTTCCCCCACAGCCTCACCAAGGTAACATAACCATGCATTATGGGTACAGAGTGCACGGTAAAACAACCCCATTGTCCTAGTTTCCATGCTTGCATTATCCTGCAAATAATACGGCAGCATGAGAAGACGGCAGAGTGAACTCAATACTTACCCCGTTTTGTTTAAGTGCAAAAGAAACTGGAGGCTGGAAAGATTTGACAGGCTGTGTCACAAGGTGGGATTAAAGGAATCGTATTACCTGTCAAACAACTGTCTCACAGTCCCACCTGAGAAAACTAATCAACCCAGTTTCACAAATAAAATGAATATCTGTGCATCTTCATCATGGAGTAACTCGATTTCTGTCATGGCGTTTTGCTAATCTTCAGTGTTCTTTAGCTTGTAACTTTTTTCAGTGATGTATGTTGGGTTCAGTGCACCCGACACCTTATGAGCACACTTCTGACCACACCTGAAAGTGCTACTACTAGTTCTTCTTTCAAATGAAAAACTACAGACATTACACGTTGGCGAAACAAATGATGAGGCGTATGCCGCGTATCACCACCATGTTTTTTGTATCTTCCCAGTAATTCAAGTGTTTTGGGAACATATTTGGAGACTCATACATCAGATTATTGGGCAGCAGATCCAAAATGACTGAATGTGGGTTATCAGCCAGAACAAAAAGAAGGACAGGAAATGGCTAATACTATACAATAGTAGCAGCAAAAACAAAACAATGTCTGGTCTCATTAATGATTACCTATTAAAAATAACTGGCTTGTAATCAATAAAGAAAACCATGACATGGAAAGACTTTCCTGCCAAGATGTGGCAACAACTAATACAGACAATTATGTCAAACAAGTGGGACCTGCTTACTGTTTGCCATCATTAACACCATTACTGCTTAAAATGACATTAACCTGCCTTTTATTGTCTCTTTTGACAAACATGGAAAATCACATGCACCTCATAAAGCGCTATATAAAGCCCCCTACCCACAATCATAGTATAGAATGTCTTATCTGCATATTGAGAATGTCATGAGGCCTGACCATGATGTGGCTGCTCTGTCCCGTATGATACAAACTCCAACACCGGGCTAGCAGAGGTCTGCGTCCCCATTTGACGTGCCTCGTTGGGTACATTATATGTCCATCAGCCCCCGCCATCAATTAAGCCCAGAGCCCAACTGTGTGTCCCATAAAAAGGCTGCGAGCTGGGCAGCCGGCCACGGTGGCATTCTTTGGACCCAGTTGACCAGAACGTTAGGACACACATCCTCCTATTACACTTCCTATTTCTGTCCTATAAAAGCTGCAGCCATGAGTAGAGGGGAATGTGTCACTCATCTGCTCCCTTAGTGCTTTCCCTCTCTTATAGCATCGTGTATACTGACTAGTGTACATCTACCGTGGTTTGCCCAAAGATACCTTGTTTTGACATCACAATCTGAAATATTTGACAACTTACAGTATTCTTTATGCCTAAACTGAAGACCTAAACATTTATTCTAAGAAGAAATTGTATGTCTAAGCACATTTCTTAAGCTCTGAGCAACTTGTCCATTCCTTGTTAACATAGAAATCCGATAATTACCTGAAACAAAAATCCAAAGCTTGCATGGCTCTTTTCAAATGGACATAGAGTTGTGTGACCTAGAAATAGTTTTGCATAACGCATGTTACTATGCTTCAGTGTAATTACAACTCACGACTGCAGCATGATTAGACAAAACCCTGCTTGTTCAACAGAGCAACATCTAAGACTTAACAGTCCACGAGAAAAAAAAGTGCATGTAGCAACTTGAAGATGCACGATTATTTCTCAATCTTTCTGCAACATTAGGCTCCATTTTTATGTTACGCAATATAAAAAACGTCATCTTAATTTTGCTTTAGTACTGATAAGACAGTGCTATCCTGTAGAGGGCAATCATAAGCAATACACAGAATCTACTTTAGTACTGTATTGTTGTCTCGACACACCCTTTAGACAAAGCAAAGGCATTATGGAACTTATTTTGGTCATTAAGCTGAGGTTCACTTTCAGTTTTACAATGACTGAATGTGCATGCTGGGGTTGTGCGAGTCAAGGCTGCGCACATTGAATACTTCAGTCACATAACCATGAGCTTCTTCATATGAGCAGGAGGGCCTGGGTTTGCTCTAAAGAGAGAGTTGTACAGGAGACACGTGGCATGGAGCTACATCAAAGACCTGGAATATCTGTTACCTGCTACTACACACAACTTTACTGATGCACCAGCATGCTCCTGAATGAAACAAAGAATTCAATAAAGTTGGGGGCCTGCTGAGGAATCTACTGCTGGAGTGAAGAGGGATGGTTCTACGTTCACTCACACCAATCCCTGTTGTTGACTATGGATACAATTGTTTTATTACTTCCACCAAGGCCGGAATTGTTTTATATATTTTTCCATTTCAGTAGGATTGTGGAAAAACTACAAGGCCAATTTTCATTCAACTAGGTAAAAGCTTGTAGCAAAGGGCGGAGGAAGAACCCATTAATACTTTTGTCATCATCCAAGATAGGGCATTTGGCCTTGGTAGTGGTCTGTGCTCTCTGAAAGTCTTCCTAGTGGGCATACTTGTTAATCCAAGAAAATCCAATCCTCCCTCAATGCTACTTGTAAGATTGGCTAATGGAACCACAGTTACATTACCCCCCCATGGGCATGAGCACTTTTGTTAAGAGTGTAAGAGAAGCTGGAAGTCCCACCTCGAAGAACTGAACACAATGTCTCTGTAATGGAAAATACAGTATGTCCCTGTTTTAAATCAATCTTGATCACTTGTCAAGAAGTGTCTTGGGTGTGAAGGGTTCACCATTCAAGGCTTCCTTAGGGTTTACAATTTGAACCTGCGGATAACCGGTTGCTCACACAATGTTAACTTTTGCCAGATACAGTTAAGGATTTATCTAATCATATGATTGAAACTTGTCTATTATTATTATTATTATTATTTTGCTCTTCGCTACTTTGATACTATTACAAAATAACTTTCACCATGTTTCCATATTTAAGTTTGCAGAGGACTACAACTTTAATACCTCCCAGCGATGAGATATTCTAGCTTTCACTTCCTTACTGGCAAGATGCCAAGACCGTTTTCGCTGGAAGTCGACAGAGGTTCCCTGCAGCACTTTCATAACCCTCAATCTTTATCAATGTTCTATAACTCTATTAAAACACTTTAAAAAGCAGAAATGCTGGCTTTTTTTTCTTTTTATTCATTTAATGCGTTATGATATCCATTGTTTATCATGTTTTATAAAAAAGAAAAAACATTCAGAAAGAGGCGTGTGGTGCAGTGCGTTGGTGTTCGGATCAGGGGAGGCAGGTTCAAACCCCACTGCAGTCAGCATGTCGTTGTGTCCCTGGGCAAGACACTTCACCCCAAATTGCTCCTGTGGGGATTGTCCGCAGTACTGAGTATGTCACTTTGGATAAAAGCATCTAACAAGTAACATGTAATGTAATGTAAAAAATAAAAGCTGGTACATTGTTTGAATTAAAAAGTTCAATAGACTGAGCAGCAAAGAAGAACATGTCTGGCGAGTAAAAGAAAAAGACCAAAGTACAAAAAAGGTTGTGCATTTTGTCGTTTCTGTAAAACACTACACTTTTTCAGCCTGCAAGAGTATTGTGTCATTTCCTGTGTGAGTGTAAAAAGTCCATGCTTGCCATTTTTACTTGAGAAACATATAAAGGACTTTAGAGCAACAAGTGTGATAGTAAACCACGGCAGAGTACTGTACATGTAAAGAGTGGGAGTGGCTCACCATGCTGCAAGCCGGTGCTGTAGACGGTCGGTCCGGGCACTCCTCTTCAGATCCCTCCCTCTCCTCCTGTCTACTGGGCTCTGCCGTGCCAGCGGTGGCTCCTGCCAACACAGAAAACACACTACCTTCAGACATTGGGTGTGTGAGTGTGTGTGGGCGGTTGAGGAGTGAGTGATTGCATAAAGGGTTGGATTCCACAACCAACCTCAATTAAAAGCAGTAAGTAAAATGAAAGCTGGCATTACAATCACAAGATATGCAACTGTTGAAGAAGACAAGTAAGGATTTAAGCACCACTCTATACAAATCAGGTCAATGTGTAAACACAGTCCAAACATGCAGTGCTGCAGACAGACATGCAGGCACATGCTTGAAGTGTGACGATGGAAACCTTTGAGCAGCCGGCCTGACCTAAAGAGAGACACTCTGATTTACAGGAAATGCAAACTCGACATTCCTCGTCAGATTATGAGCAGCCAAACAGATAGCCGAAGGAGAAGTGTACAGCTGGAGGTGGACAAACTCCACAACACGCCCAACACACTCACACAGCTGAGTTGGCACGCCGAAGGAGATATCCTGTTCTTCCAACAGTTGTACAATTATTTGATATACTGAATATCTGAACTGTGGCTGCTAATACAATAAAGGGATAGTAAACTGTCAATATATGAACACACAGGACATACTTAACAAACACTTAAATTACTGATATGAAAAGTAAAACTGTGATATTGCACTTCTTCTCTTCCTGTGCTCAAGCTTATTCAAACAGGAAGCTCAGTGTACGTTTAAGGAGAGTGATACACACAGTTATACAAAACATTGTGTTTAGTATGAGCCGTTCAGTACAATACATTCATTACAAGGACACAACTTGAAACTGGATCAAAGTTCTCGCTGCTGAGTGCCGTCGTCTCACTTCCCTACACTCTTTTTTCCAGACACACCCCCCTTTGCACACAGCTCCACTAAAAGAAAAAACCTCCAACTCACAAAAAACTGTTCACAAAGTTGACTCGTCTTACCTGGTCAAAGGGCTGAAGCAGTGCACAGGACACTTTCTGTGGCGTCTACCTTTTAAGGTTGAATTAAAGCTCAATGCTTAGCAAAGTAGCAGAAGTCTCCGTCTCCCAAACACATACTGGTTGTAATCCAGGGCATGACATACTCACTCCCTCCCTCCCTCCCTCGCTCTCTCGCTCTCTCGCTCTCTCTCTGTCTCTCTGTCTCTATTGCTCACTCGCGTTCCCTCCCACTCACTATGTGCCAGGCTTCTCAAAGAGAAAGAAGCCACACTACAGGGGACGGACCCTGACCCTGACTCAGTCCCCTCCACTCAGTACTCATTTTACTAAAAGGAATGGCTTCCATTGCTAATCAGCCATGAATGTAGAAATAATCACATGTAGACAACCCTTCAAAAAAGGTACAATATCTCACTCTAGGGAATATAATAACCTACTGACTCAACAAAAGTACGGCATCAGCCAATATAATACAGCAATAGGCATGTTAAAGGTGAGAGTAAAAGTATTAACATAATGAGGTTTAAGGTGACCAAACCTTTAAAGCTGCATTCATTGATGATTAGGCCATTTATGGGCAGAATGACTTAACTTTAGCCTGACATATGTTTACATTTCCTTCCATCTTTTCATATGGGCAACTTGAAATTACACCAAACATTTTTACAATGCAGAATATAATACAAACATCTTTGTATTATTACACTTTTTACATGTGTTTTTATGGCAAGTGAGAAAAGTTGGTGCTTTAATAAAAGCAAAATGCAATAAGATATTTGACAAGTAATAATTGATGAAGTTCTAAAAAAATGGGGGAAAATTAAGTTAATCAATCACGTTTTGAGTGTGAATTTATTATATATATATATATATATATATATATATATATATATATATATTTTTTTTTTTTTTTCAAGGCACCACAATTTGGAGAATTAACTGCTGCAAGAGACACTTCGCTGTGATTTGCAAACCCTTTTGGTAAATTGTATCAGCTGAATTAAACTTATTGTATCAAAACAAAGACTATTATTTCCGACATGATTTCTCATCAGTCCCCAGTTTATAGGATATGCTTGTGAAGAACAAAACAAAGCAGCTTAGATGTTGCCAGTGAAGTAAACATCCATTGAACAGAAGGGTGTGTACCTCTGTATATAAAAAAGGAGTGGTGTTACTTTGTTCCAGATACCACTACACACCTTCCAGCATTATGCAAACCTAAGCATGTGAAATCCTGCCTTCAAATGTAATGTCATTGATAGTGCTGTGTACTGTACGTGATGTGCATTGATTAAACAAACAGTCAATTACTGACGATGATTTAAGGTCTTGTTGCTTTGTTAAAAAACTACAACATGATCATTTTCTACCCTGAAATTTGCTCAATATAACTTATAGGGCTGTGTATCACGTGACATGTTTATATTGATATAGTATCTGAATTTCTGCACCAAAACAATACAACTGTATATGATATTAATATGTTTCTATGCAAACACTTTTTGCATTTAACAAAAACACATTCATCTGCAGTTTTCCAAACATGAACCCTCCAAATACTTTTCAAATACAAAATGTAATAACTCTGACAAACAAATTGGATAATTCTCAAGGCATAACTGAATATCGATCTTAAAATAAAAAGCATTTGGCCAGCTTGTTTGACTTTGAACAAAGCTTTAACATCATTTTTGGAGTGTTGGGTGTGGGCAGCTAGTTTAGGAGCCAGTGATTAATGCCATTGACAACATGTTTAGAAAATGTAGCACCTGACTAAAAGCTTTGTCTTTTGACCTTCAGATTAATCCTAAATGTCCATAGATGATGAGGTCTGATGCAGCAGATGTATTATTCATAATTATATCAGGTATTGAAGAGTTATTGTAATAGACTTTTAGCTTTAGCTAGACGCTCCTTATAAAACAAGCTACTGTAAATGTATAAGAAATGCATGATACCAACAACATACCAAATATTTGTCATGCAGTTGTATTCAATGTGCAAATAGTGTATCATTCACATAATAGTCTATTTCTCAGTCTCACATCTTAATTATTAAAAAAGGTGGTACTATGATGATACAGCCACATAATCAAGATGTGATTACAGTTGCAAACAAATCTAATGTAAAAAAAGTTAAACACGAAACTATTATTATCTACCAAGCAAAGTTAAAAATATTATACAGATATTGGATGCCAAGAACACCCCTTAGCTATATGAAAATGTATCTTAAAATAAAGTTGGCAAAGGCTAAATGATGTACATTGTAAGGGTAACATAGACATTAAGTATTAAACAAAGGAACGTATTTACAGAAAGACAGTAATAGTGGTGAACATTATGAGGTTTGTTTTTTAAAAACAGTTTCTCTTCCTCCTGAGAATAAAATAAAATTCCAGTCATGTGGGGGATGCTTCTGTTCCTCAAACAAAAACAGAAAAACCATTGAACTAGAAATGTCTATCATTAACGGTAAACGTGTCAGCTCCAGAGAATAACAGGTGCTGTGACAGGCTCGTGACAACACAACAGGTGTTAACGGATGATAGCAGTGATAAAGTTTAAAGAGGTGAAAGTGAAAGTGGACTCACTACAGGCTGGCACTGTACTAGGAGGCGACTAGTTGACAAACCGAAAGTGTGTGTGTGTGTGTGTGTGTGTGTGTGTGTGTGTGTGTGTGTGTGTGTGTGTGTGTGTGTGTGTGTGTGTGTGTGTGTGTGTGTGTGTGTGTGTGTGTGTGTGTGTGTGTGGTGTTTGCACGCGTTAGCATCATGCTAGCTGCCGGATAGCGAGATTACTAGAGGCTGGTGTGTCTAATTCGCTCACATACCAACAGAAAATGACACACCGCTAAGGTTCACACGTCCAACACAAGTTTGACAGCCTGGGAATATGTCAAGCTCAATATATTATTTAGAAGTTACTTCAATTTAAAAAGATAAATCGAGTTACTCACTCAGAAAGAATCAGCTGACACAACGGTGACTCAGTAGACTGCAAGACTTCCGCATTCTTGTGTGATGACAAAAGCGCTGACCAATCGTCAGGAAGGAAACTGACAATTTCCAACCAATTATGCTACAGAATACCTCTCGGCAAATTAGAATTAAGAACAGTCAAGCAAGTGAGTACCACACACCCACAACACAGCCAATCAGGTGCCACACGGCTCCTTAAGCGGACCAATAGAAAATCACAGCGCGGCACAAACTGGATACACACATACACAGTGCGGTACGTGCGCACAAGCACACTACAGTCAAATCCGTCAGAGACCGGCAGGGTTTTCAAATATGCCTATTTTCATGATACATCGGTAACATTTTTCAAAACTGAAATGAATAGCTTTCAAAAAGAGTTGAATAATATATTTCATATGTCATATGATATGTCATGCCATAATAAACTGAAAATAAGCGGCAATGGAAACAGAAGTAAAATAGGGAAGCAAGCCAGAGAGGTCGGAATAACCTTTAAAAGGTCATAAATCAATAAAATGTGATCTGTCAAGCTCAATTCTGGTCCAAAATGTGACGATTTGCTCTCTTTAAACAGTCAGACATTACATTGGCCTCTGAGTGAGAACTAGTGGTGGCGGGTGTTATTGACTTTTAACTGAAGTTAGAAGTGACAAAACGATTAATTGATTACTACAAAAAACAACATTGAAAGCTATACATATATAGACCACTTAAAGGTGACTTATGCAACTGTGTTTGAAAATTAACCGCATGCTCTCCCTGACACAGACAGTGGAATGTGTACACATACATCTGACATGCCTGTGCAGTTCACAGCTCTCTAGCAGCTGGGGAGAGACACTACTATTTCAGTTCATCAGCCTCGTCTGTGACAGCATGGACCTGCCTAACCTCACATTCCTTTCAATACAGTGGTCAACCAACACAACACCTCACTCCCATGTTGGCTACAATCCTTACATGACTCCCCCTTATGTTAATGTTTGCTTTACAACCAAAGGCAAGATTGACAGTGAATGAAGTGACATTTGTCCTAGTTATATAAAGTAAATGTAATGAATAAGTTGTCATTTCTGTTAGACTCGTGATTACAATAATATGCGAGTTCTCATGCAAAGGAAATTAGATGCTATAAATAGAATGTATAATACCTCAGAATATTAATAACATAAAACGAGGAACTATTCACGATCAGTTCATTTGCTTGTAGAATGTTCTGGGTGTTTTCATTGATGTAATAGTGGGTGATTGCCTTTCTGTTTCTGTTGAAATCAGGCACTTTTGCTCCCTCTGGTGATCAAAATCAGGAACCAGAAGAACATCTTAAAGTTGTGGAACAGCTGTATTTTTATTCAGCGTTGCCTGCCTCCTAGTTTGGTTTATTTGAAATGCAATACATATTTCCTGATGATGTAATGAGTCTCAATATAAACCGTTATTCACCTGAGGATACCTCACCTGAGAGGTATTGTACATCCTTCAGAATGAGAGTAGTATACCTCATTATTTGCTATGATGAGGTTAATGTGTCTATGTTTCTATGACGACTGAGGCTCAGAGGACTGACAACTGATTAGACACTGGACTCAGGCGAGATGAAAAAAACATCTGTTATTGAACTGTTTTAGTTAGAAGTGCATCAGTAAGGGAGGAGGCGGACAGGTGGGTGTAGATCCTAAAGGACCAATCACAGTGGGTCATCCGGTCAGTACTTATCTGCACCCCTGCACTGATTTTGATCCTTCTTTTCTCTAAACTGTGGCCCGGGTACAATCACAGCATGGTAAGAGAGTCAATGAGTCAATATCGAGACATTATCACCGCTGCGTTACTGAGGAGATCATTATTATAACTTCAGTGGATAAAGACCAGGGACACTGTAGCACTTGAAGTTCTAATGATCTTTATCTTTTCTTTCTTCTTAGACAAGCTACACAGATAAAGGGGAGAAGGTAAGATTTGAAGTGCTTATGAAGAAGGAATTTGATGTGTGATGCAGTTTGATGTGTTAACAGTTCTGTTAGTTCTGCTCGATATAGCCAAGTAGCTAAATGTTGTAAGAATAAATGGATTGTGCTGAACCTACGGCTATTATGAGATTTCGAATATGACTAAAACATTTTACAGAAGGCCTCACACGATTACAAGTTACTCACCAATAGAGTATAGACGTTAAACGTTAACAGAATTAAGAGAAGCATTGATGTTTACTGTTTCTGTTATGGATTTCTGTTTTATTTAGGCATAGCTCAATTATAAATATTTGCTGGACAAATCTATGTTTTTTTAAATGTTTTACTGAGAATACTGATGAAAGTGTTAGCTTTGCAGGAATGTGTTGTATGTTCTCCTGAAGACATTTTAATTTTATTAGCTGATGTTGCTTTCTAGCACGCAAGGGGAAGGTTTGTCAAGTTTCATCACATCACCTTCTGGGTCGGCAATGCTAAGCAGGTCAGAATCTACACCCTGATATTTACTCTTCTCTCATCTGTGACAGTTTCAGGATTTCAGCACTGGTCCAATCCGATTTTTTCTTACTCACATAATTAATAACTGGATCCAGATATCTTTTTTTAGATTCCACATATTGTATCTATTCCACATATTGATTCCTGAATGATTGAAAAAGACAAATCATGGACTGAAAGTACCTAGAACTGCTTCGAAAATATACCCTGGTTCCAGCTTTTCAAATGTGAGGATTTGGAGCTTTGTCATAAAGTCTTAAAATCTTGAAAATAACAACAAATAACACTTTTTTTAAAAGTTCACCCTTATCTCTAGCACTAGACCAATGTGCCTCTCACAAGATTCTTTAGACTTCTTGTATAGATTAGAGTACATGATCAGCAGTTTCAACATTCAAACAAAAACATTTTATTTATTATATATGTATATCTTATTTACAAATGTTTCACTACATTTAGTTGAAGAGAAATGTAATTTACATTGTACAAAATGTAATAAATCTGAATAAATTCATATAAAAAACGAACAAACATTGAATTGGTTAAGCAGACAGGTCAAACACACAACAGTGATTGAAAAACAAACACAGTAACTCCTACATTTTAACTAGGAGTTCCCCACTGTTTCTCACCTTGTCATAGTTAAAGTCCCTCCTTAGTGAAAGACACTGTGACACTTTGCAGGCGGCCTCCTTCTACTGTGATAAGATGGGCTTCGAGCCTTTGGCCTATAAGGGTCTGGAGACGGGCAGCAGAAAGGTGGTGTCGCATGTCATCAGACAGGATAAGGTATGCAGTCTGTCATCCTGTGCTGATTGAATTATCACTCAGTAAATCCACAATCAGTGATACACAACACCCTCCTCTCTCCTCACAGATAATATTTGCTTTTGAATCAGCGCTTAATCCTGGAAATGAAGGCAAGTTTTCTCAAGACTTGAGACTGAATGAAAGATAAAATGATGTGCACATGACATACAGTAGGATGGCTTCCAACATGTATCTATGTTCCCTCAGAGATGGGAGAACACTTGGTGAAGCATGGAGACGGAGTCAAGGACATCGCTTTCCAAGTGGAGGACTGCGACTTCTTAGTCAAGGTACCAAAAGCAACAAGAGACAAAACATGACTTCCAAGAGACACAAAATGACTACAAAGAGATACAGAATAATGAGACACAAAACAACTACAAAGAGTCACATAACAACCACGAAGAAAAACAAAAAAACTACAAAGAGACATATAACAACCAACAAGAGAAACAAAACAACCACAGAGACAAATAACCACAAAAAGACACAAAACAACCACAAAGAGACACAAAACAACTACAAAGAGACACAAGACAACAACAAAGAGACACAAAACAACCATAAAGAGACACAAGACAAGAACAAATAGACACAAAACAACTACAAAGAGACACATAACAACCAAAAGGAGAAACAAAACAACCACAAAGTGCCAAATAACAACCAAAAGGAGAAACAAAACAACTACAAAGAGAAACATAACAACCAAAAGGAGAAACAAAACAACCACAAAGAGACACAACACAACCAAAAGGAGAAACAAAACAACTACAAAGAGAAACATAACAACCAAAAGGAGAAACAAAACAACCACAAAGAGACACAACACAACCAAAAGGAGAAACAAAACAACTACAAAGAGAAACATAACAACCAAAAGGAGAAACAAAACAACCACAAAGAGACACATAACAACCAAAAGGAGAAAAAAAACAACTACAAAAGACACATAACCACAAAGAAACACAAAACAACTACGAAGAAACACAAGACAACAAAAAAGGCTCAACATCACCCGAGCTCACTTTAACTTATTTTGATTAAAATGTAGGCTTCAACAACGTTCCAAATTCAAGAAATAGCCCCAATTACATGTATATTATTATGTGCAGTGCACTCGGTGTGTGCTGAAATAGGGGAAACATGCTGGTGGTGCAAAAGATTTAGCCTGATTTGAACTCTTTACCTCAGTTAAAGTCAGACTGGCTATGGTTAAACTCTCTCTGTCGACCATCAGGTGGCTACAAAGAGACAGAATCACCTCTGAATGTACTCAGATTTGAGATACTTGCATGTTAAGCAATTTATCACAGCATATGTAGAAAAGTATTCTGTCTTCAGCCACTGGAGGGCTTCCAAGAGACGTCTTCAGAGAGAAATACTGTTAAGATCCTGTGTTTGTGACAGACAGCTAAAGGGCGAGGAGCTGTGATCGTGAAGGAGCCCTGGGTGGATCAGGATGGCCAGGGGAGGATCAAGTGTGCCGTGCTTCAGACGGTACGCACATGTTCAAACCTCATGTGATTACACATATGAGACTTGGGATTAATAACAATATCTGTCACTGATTTTCTTTCAGTATGGAGATACAACTCACACACTGGTTGAGTACCTCAGTCCCTACAAAGGCCTCTTCCTGCCAGGCTACAAAGAGCCTCCGTTTAAGGATCCTCTGTTAGCCAAACTGTGAGTGTCTAACATTCCCAACATGTTTATAATGGGTATTATCCCTTTTTTTGCAGAACTGTCATTGTTTTCTCTTCATTTCTTTTTAGTCCACTGGCAGGTTTGCACTTCATCGATCACATTGTGGGAAATCAGCCAGACGACCAAATGGTGCCAGTGACAGATTGGTAAGACTGCTTGAGCGCATGTACACATGGAGGGCACAGCAGGCACACGGGGCAAAAGGACAAGTAAACACGACACACACGGTCACTCTGTCCCATGCAGAAATACAAGTTGGCTCCAGTGCAACATCACTGGCCTATAAAATAAACAAAATCCTCATTACTTTTCCCAAAAAACTGATGATCCATTTTCTAAGTCGGGTGAAAATAATTTTTCATCTTGGCATTACGACCTTAGAACAGACACAAAAAAAACTATCATAGTTCTTTATTATTCTTTTTCCATCTGTGAAACAAAATCTTTGATTAAACGTTTGTTGTTGTAATACTCATTTAGTTAAGCCAAACATTACCACACATGTCTTCATTCACTAAATGACGGTAGGTTGTTTGCCTTTAACTCCCAAAATGACATATATGACCTTAGTATTTGTGTGGCATACACACATTATAATACCTCTTTTGTGCATTGAAAATATAACTCACCTGGAGTTGTGCACATCAGCCTCTTGTGGCTGCTATACGTATTACAACCCTAAGAAAAAAGATACCGATTTAAAAATAAAAATCCCCCTGAATTATTTTTTTTTAGAAAAAATAAAGGATTAATTAAGATCATCCTGGAAAACCAAAGATGGATCACCAGAATGTTTCTCCTGTGTCTCTTGAGGCTTCTGTAAAAAAAGACATTTCAATAATGAAATAAGACTGAGCTTGCTCATTTGGCCCATGCTCACATATTTTGTCCGGGTATGTTTTTAGGTATGAGAAATGTTTGATGTTCCACCGGTTCTGGTCAATAGACGACAAGCAGATCCACACGCAGTACAGTTCACTGAGGTCCGTAGTGGTGACCAACTATGAGGAGACCATCAAGATGCCCATCAATGAACCTGCAAGGGGGAAGAAAATGTCACAAATCCAGGTGTGACTTCATCAGTTTCTAGCATTGGTTCACAGGGGTTTATCACTCTGGTGTAGCACAGGGGAGTAACATCATGGTACAGAGACCATCTTAAATGCTTGGTTTTGTTCATGCCTAATATGTTCTAAGTTGTATGGTTTTATTTTTTCTTATGGGTAACTGTTGCATTCTGAACCGCCTATGGGAATCAGTATAATTTGCACTAAGTGTTATTTTCCCATCCACCCAAAGGTGCACTATATGGTTACCTCTAATAATAAATATTATACTAACTTGTGAATTGCAAGTGCCCAGCTCATTTAATGTGTTAAATGTGAAAGCTAAATGTAATTTGCAGGGTATCACAGAGGTTTATTGCAGTTAGTCCCCAGCAGCTTGAGGAACAGTTGTGCAATTAAGTACTAATTGAACTCAATGTTAATGGGGATCTCCCTGTGTTGAAACGTCCTGGTTAATAGCCCTGTCTCAGTGCTTTAATGTTCTGCATCCCCCTCCTCACAGGAATATGTGGACTACAATGGGGGCCCAGGTGCTCAGCACATCGCCCTGCACACGTCAGACATTATCCAAGCTGTGAGTCTCCCCCGTTCATTTTCCCTACAGCATTCAGCTTCACTTTCCCACAGCCTCCGCAAAATCTGCAAGTAAAGGCAAGTTTAAGAAGCTGCTTCTCTTTTGTGTGCGCTTGAATCAGGTGGTGAACCTGCGCGCCCGGGGGATGGAGTTCCTCTCAGCGCCTGACAAGTACTACGACAACCTGCGGCTGAATCTCAAAACCGCCAAGATCAAGGTGAAGGAGGACCTGGACCGTTTACAGGTGAGGAGATGTGTGATTTCAGCAAGCCTGACATTATTTACAACCTTTTTTGCTTGTGTCATTCCAAACTATAAATCTGTGTTTTTAACTTTTAAGGAATTGAAAATCTTAGTTGATTTTGACGACAATGGCTACCTCCTCCAAATCTTCACCAAACCCGTGCAGGACAGACCGACTCTCTTCCTGGAGGTCATTCAGCGGCACAACCACTTTGTAAGTGGAAAAATTACTTATTATTATAAGTTAAGGTACTAATAGCACACAAATGTAACTAAAGTATGAACATATAAAATATTGCCTCTGCCAGTTTTACTATTGTATTTACATCTGCATTGACATCTACTACATTGATGTTTCCTTTTACTGCTGTTTATGTTTGAGGTTATGCACATTACTTAACATCTGCAACCTTTGGTAGTTTAATGCACAGCAATGCATCATATTCGATAAGATCAACATTTGGTTGTAGCTTTGTCGTTGTCATTGGAGAAACACAGAAAGAAAAGTCAGTTTATGATGAGTACCTCAGAAAAACGACCCCTTTTTCAGCCTTCAAGACCATGGATTTCCAGCTTATCCAAGATACTTTCATAATCATTTATTTGGCTTAAGAAGTCGGAGAATTTCCCAAAGCATAAAGGAATACTTTATCCTTTAGTTTATCATGAACATTCAACATCTGGAGATTAAGGCTTTACACTGAAAAGGAAGGGAGAAAAACTATAATCTGAAGAGTAAGCAGTCCAATGTCAGAAAGTTGCATAAATATAATTACTCAATTATAATAATTGTTGTATAGTATAGTAAAATATTGTTGTAGTATAGTAAAGTAAAAGTTGTAATTGCACTAAAGTACAGTATTTGAGTAAATGTACTTTGTTACTGCCAGTTACACAAACTACTGGTATGATTGGTCCACTAATGGTAGTCTTATCGTGTTTTTGGGGTGCGACCAATAGGAATGTGGTGCTGTTTCTAACGTCCTCACCACCTTAAAGAGTGAGAGCGGCCTCAACACCTGTTTGCAGCTCCCACCCAGAGTGAACAGTATAAAAGCAGCCCACTTGTAAAACCCCAGTAAATCTATCACAGGAGCAGATTAAAAGGCTCCCTGCTTCACAGCGAGGGGGATCTTTGGATTGGGTTGCACCCTGTGGCACTCCATTTATTACCCAGCACCCATTCTGCCTGTCAGAACAGGCCCATCATATCCATCATATCCAGCGTTTCACTGCAGATGTGGATACAATGCATGAAAGTGAGAAACTGAAGCTCTCAGAGCAACCACCCAACACTTGGTCTTTTGATTATCCATGATACAAATATTGACATGATTAGTTTGTGAGCCCCTTGTGAGCTCCCATTGAACCCTGTGAGAATATTTCCCAGCCTCAGACTTCAAAGTTTCTTACTGTACGGTGTCTGAGAGAAGAACCCCAGAGCCATAAGGAATGACACAGAAGACGGCAGATCTTTGGGTAATTAGCCATCTGTGTGTGCTTGTTCTCTCTCCAGGGCTTTGGGGCAGGAAACTTCAAGTCTCTCTTTGAGGCCATTGAGAAGGACCAAGAAGCCCGTGGCAACCTCACCTAGATGACACCCGACAGGCAGGCCAAAGCCTCGAACTGATGCTTGCCTGCTGCTGCCAAACCACACCAAATATCATTGTACATCTCAACATCACTATAAAACACATGTACCGAGTGTTGATTATCTTCATGAGATTGACTGCTATTAGGTATGTTGCTTATAGATTGCATGCTGTACGACCAAATAAAGATACTCATGTTCATGAAGGTTGGTTAGTATTTGGGAAATAGAATCATTTCTAAAGGAAAAATTCAACAATTTGGAAAGTATTTGCTTGTTTGCCAAAGTTACATGAGAAAATTGATACCAATCTGTAAATTATGATGAAAGTCCTGCTTTAAAAATTGTACTTTATTAAAAAATATATATATAGAAAATGAAAACAACAGTTTTTATTTAAGAAGCAAGCTATGTCAAGCTGTGAGGTTTAGAGGTGCTGGTAGGTTGTTTTTGTGTAAAGGCCAATTTCTCCAAAACCCATAGGGGCCTATTAGTCTAGCAGGAAGGGCCCTCAGATTTTGAGATACCCCTACCCGAGGTAGAACAAAACACAACAATGATTGTTCTTATCTTTTAGGGGCTCCCATTAATGAAATTGATTGTTGTAAAAAAAAAAAAGATTTGGGAATTTCTTTTTGGGGTTGTTCTTTAGAACTACCCCAATCCCTGAAAAAGAGCCAAATTAGAACAGGCCGAATATGGGAAAGGTGACAAAAAAGCCCATAACTTAAGGATAACTTTTTTCCTCTTCAGATTTGCTGAGGTATGAACCAGATGGCTGCCCTACATCACCAAATAGTCAGACAATTATCCACTTAAAATAATTCTGAATTATAGTCCTGCAAACTTAGCTTTAGTTTAGATGGAAATTGTACTTTTTGGTGATAGGAACATAGGACTCCATCACTTTTCTCTCATTTATCAGCAAAACAGAAATCCCTAAAAAAGATACCATTACTGAATTGTCTAGGGTGCTATTGAACACTAACCAGTAGTTGTATGGAAATATCTGTTACAGTTATATTGCAAATTAGATTTCGAAGGGGAGGAGGTGAAGAGCATCTGCACAGCAGGAGTCAGCACTTTGACATCAGTGATCAGGAGGAGACAGACACAAGGATGGTGCTCCATGCCATACATCTTGCAGAGTCATATTCCCGCATCATTGCGAGTTCTGATTACACAGGTGTGGAAGTACTGCTCATACTGTATACTGTATTATGCAAGCAAAGAAATGTTTGGTTCATCTCTACTGCATGCATGCAGACCATGGAATGAGAGAGAGATATGTCCCCATCAACACCATGTGAGAACATTGGAAAAGACATGTCTAACTGTCTCCCAGCATGTCGTGCACTCACTGGCTGTGGCTCAACAAGTAGTTTGTACAGAATAGGAAAGACAACAGCATTCACCAAACCCAAGACCCATCTCAGCGAGCTCAAAGATCTGGCCCATTTTGGACTCTGCCAGCTTGGAAGAGTCTTTTCCAGCCGCAAGAGAATTTGAACTTCTGCTATATGTGTTAGGGTGTGAGGAAAAATACGAATGCAGAATGAGGAGGAAGCAGGTTTCAAAAAGAAAGAAAAAGGCGAGCTTTATTTCCCAAAAGCCGAACAAAACAAGAATCCAGGTACAGGTACGAGGCACGAGGCAAAACAAGAATCCACGAACAGGTACGAGGTAGCGTCCAAACAAAGGTAACAGTGACCCACATGAAGGGGAACAGGAATGACAAATAATGAACCAACACTGAACACAGGAAGAGACAAGACTAAATACAGAGAGGGGTAATCACAAGACGAGAAACAGCCGGGCAGGGGAGGAGAAACACAAGGGCGACAGGTGAACACAATCAGACAATTAGACACACCAGGGAAATTAACGACAGGGGAAAAACACAGGAAGAAGGGGACCAGACAATATACACAGAGGAAAACACCCATAACCAGACATACAAAACTACAAACGTGACAAAACATGAGAATCCTGACAATATGGAAAAGAGAAAAAGGAAATTGGACTGATGTGCACAAACTTGGATGAACTGCGGTTCATAATTGCATCAACAACAGATACAGCCTCGGAAAATCTGCCGCCAACAGAGGATGCATTTCAACAACATGTACAAAGAGCAATGTTTCAGACAGCGATATGGTGTCACAGCCCGAACCCAAACCCTTGTTATGGAGTCCTGTTGGCAAGGGGTGGATTGTCAGATATGGGGCCGTTCGACCAGTGCTATTTACAAAACCCCCAGCACCTACAGAAGTGAGAGACATTACTCACTTGTATTGCAAAGATGCAAAGTGTGGAGAGAGTGGAAAGTGCCAGTGCCTCTCAGTTGGCCTTCCCTGTACTTCCCCTGCACCTGCTGTGCAGAATGTCAACATGTGTCCCCGTTTCTGAGGAACCCGACATTTAACATTCTATTCTAGCTATACACTTGACCTCTCACATAATTATTTTATGATTTGTATACTGTACTTTGAATTAGGTTCCAGTTTCAATAAAACCTGTACTATTTACTTTAGAGGCTTGCAATTTAGAACTAATACACTTTATTTTATTGGGTTACTCTTATTCTGACTAGTTGGTGATCTAGTTCAGCCACCTGGTATTTCACTCTCCAAATATAATGACCATCAGAGTGAGCATTCTTAACTTATAGGCTATTGTGCCCATTATCCCCCATTCGGAATTTGACTGTATCAGAGAAGAGGTAGACCTATGTCTAAAGAAATCTCATTTGAAATAGAACTGTACCAGATATTTCCATACAACTACTGGTTAGTGTTCAATAGCACCCTAGACAATTCAGTAATGGTATCTTTTTTAGGGATTTCGGTTTTTCTGATAAATGAGAGAAAAGTGATGAAGTCCTACACCAAAAAGTACAATTTCCGTCTAAACTAATGCTAAGTTTACAGGACTATAATTCAGTATTCTTTTAGGTAAATAATTGTCTGACTATTTGGTGATGTAGGGCAGCCATCTGGTTCATACCTCAGCAAATCTGAAGAGGACAAGATTGATCATTCTCAGGTTAGGCTTTTTTTGTCACCTTTTCCATTTTCGGCCTGGTCTAATTTGGCTCTTTTTCAGCCAAATTGTTCTAAAGAACCAAAAAACATTTTTTTCCCCAAAATAAAATTTGACAACAATCAATTTCATTAATGGGAGACCCTAAAGATAAGAAAAATCATTGTTGTGTTTTGTATACCTCGGGTAGGGGTATCTCGAAAACTAAAGCCTTTTTTGAGGACTTGCTGCGGACTATACAGTAGCCTATACGGTCTATGCCTGTACCTCAATAGTTCGAAAATTGCCTATTTGAACAAAATCCAATGGTTGATATTCCTTAATTTGGTGTATTAGGGACTTTACAGACAGCAAACAACTAGTTGCGAGTTTCGACCTTTATATATACAGTCTATGGTTTCGACAGAGCTTTTGCGTAATCTCACGCACGCGTTTCCCTACCGAAAGTGCGGGACATAGCTACGGGGGAGACAGCACTCAAATTATACATATTTTTTATTACATGTGTAAATTAACCACTTTTGGATTTTAAGCAAAAATCATTTTGTATTCTGTAAGTATTAGGCTTTATTTAGCATGGTTTTCTTCAGGGTGAAGCTCTTTATGGAATGTAAGCATTTTTGTAACACACATTTGTTTGCTTGACATTCTGTTTTTTCCATTTATCGTACAATTCTTGCAGTTAATAAGGATTAAATAGTGCAACATATTATACCAATGATTCTTCCCCCTCTTTAATAGGTTGTCCTTGAGGAGTTCAATTGTACATCAGTGTGAACAAAAAATAAGTTATTTAGCTCTAGACATCTATTTTTAAACACGTTTGGGTCAACTATTTGTCATTGAACACAAATCCAGCTCATCTAACACTTTGGGAATTAAAAGAATAAAAACAATCCTCAGCACAGAGGTTTTATTTCAAAATAATTTATTTGCATATAATTGGAATGAAGACAGGTTGATACATCTGTGATGGCACTGCTCAGTTTCCATATAGAAACATTCAGTCTATACAGAAACCACTCTTTCAAACCTGGACAAAATGGATAAATATATTAGTAAATAAATATATTAGTGACATGTCACTATATTGAAATGTTCTATTATATATAAAATACAACACTATTTCATTTCTGTTTTTTTGTTTGTTCTCTTTTTGTACACAAAGTATCCAAAATATACTGACATATCCCTTAACGTTCTGGAGGGATTTCTTTTACTCATAGAAAAGGCAGTTTCAGCTCATTACTCTTGCAAAAACATTAAAAAAATAAAAAATAAACCACACAAAGAGAAAGATCTTGAACAGGATGAAATTAGATCAGATATTATGTGGCATCATTTTTCATGTGCTTACAGTTTGGGGATGTTAATGATCAAATCTGCCCAAGCCTGTAAGTGTTGCTTGTAATTCAGTAATTTCCATCTCAGACAGAGGCTGTTTAGGCACCAATAATAACAGATAAGGACACTTTGTCTGGAGGACGCTGCATTGACACATTCAAAGTGGGGTTTAAGAACAAATGACTGCAGTTAAAAAATCTGCATGATTGTCCAAAATATTGATTCCAAAATGATTTCCACTTCAATTCTGTCAGGTTTTCATCACAAAAGCATATTTTGTTCTTATATTTAAGGAAAGGGTTGCCAACACATACTGAGTTATAAGTTCACTGTGTTCAAGATGTTGCCTCTTTGGTTGGACAGGTAAGAGCTTAGTGTATGTATGTGTGTGTGTGTGTGTGTGTGTGTGTGTGTGTGTGTGTGTGTGTGTGTGTGTGTGTGTGTGTGTGTGTGGGGGAGTCCTGAATGAGGATTATGAAGAGTTTCTTTATGAATAAGGCACATATAAGGCTTTTTATTAAGTGCTACTGGTTACATTGCAATACCCATGAGCTCTGTGTCTGCTGTTAAACTGTATCTGACTGCTGCTGAGTAAAGCCATTCACATTTCACTTAGCCTTTAAGGGAAAGTCCACACTATTATAGCATTCTAATTCCTCTAATGTGTGATAATTTAGCCTAGCAGAGGAGTCTGTGTTAAAGATAAACAAATAAAGCCATCTCTGACTACTATCCACACAATTTAAGTAATTTTTCCTGGACACATGTTCTGTCTGCCAGAGGGGCTAAATAGGTGGAGTGAGAAGATACTGTAATGGATATTTAGATTTTTATTTTTAAAGGATGGCGTAAATATTTCATCTTAATTAAAAAAATGTAAATACTGAATCTAATTTAGAACAATGCAAATGTGCAACAACACAGGACCTTTTACCGATTGGGGTATCATTACCTAAGAAGCCCTGAGAGGCAAATTAGAAAAACAATTCTTGTAATGCATTTTTTTTACGTCGGATCTGAAATGGTGAATTTCCTGTGTTCATGACTTAAGAACAGATGACAAAGAAGGTTATTCCAGGATATCTTTTTTGTCAGGGCAGTATCAGATTTTCAGTTCATGATTTTATAATTGCGTTTGGAACAGTTCTTGGAAAGTTATTCCAAAGAAAATGTGTATTATAACCAGGATTTGATACAATGTTTGTCACAGTTAGTATAAACTGGAAAAAACAAAGTTTAATCTGTGATATAGGTGAGAAAATAAAATTTAATATTTGCCAGTATAATTTTAGGTGATTCTTTTGTTACTCGTTTGCTATTGTAATACTCATTTTGATAACAAAAACTGCTTATCCTGATCATTATGTATCCTTATAGATTTACCCTAAATCATAAACACAGGAGATAAAACAACTTAGAATGTCTGTTCTAGGGTCAGGGTGAAAGTCACTGGGGAAGCTTGCAGAGCTTAAGCGTGTTTCGGGACCGTTCGGTTACATGGCTTTACTCTGGTTATATCATGACATAATCACTTTTTCTGGTCTATAGCGGCAATGTAGAACATTTTCCTTGAGCTTTAGTTCCTGGAAGACAAAGGGAGGGAACACCCTTTTTGGAGAATAACACAACATAGCGATGAATTAGCTGTTAAAGCAGCAGAGGATATGGTTGTATTATGGCCTGTACACTTTTCACTGATCGGGAGGTTTAACAGCACCAACATGTGAAGACACCAATGGCAAGAGAAATGACGAGAACAAGTTTACACTAGCTTGTAATGACGACGGGATAATTCAGTCAAACCGGTTCATTTTGAGAGGATAAAAAAATAATAATTACATACTACAAAAAAAAATACAGAAAATTATCCAAAACACAAACAAAACAGCTGCCATTATTGAAATAATGAAAAAGGGCCCATGCAAGGCTCAGCTACCTCATTGAACGCTCGCTGTGTGAGGGGCTGAGCATCAACCTTCCTCTCCATTTTGGACAGGTCGGACTGCTAAGAGGAACACTTTTTTTTGAGTTTGTGGGAGCTACTTGGTTGTGACATAAAAAATAATCACTACAGCAGTACCTTAAAAGACCCCCTGTGTGAGGCATGTTAAGAAATCTGAGCTGAGGTAGGCTGGAGAGAAAAGCTTCTCTCAGCTGAGACTGGACTCAGCGAAGGAAGACGCAGATCACGAGAGTGAAAGATAGTACCTCGAAGATAAATCAAGTTATTTTTGCTTTAGAGTGAGCGACGCAGAGATGGAGTCTCACTTCATGAGGGCTCAACACCCTAAGCAAGGATAATTCATTGCTAAGGAGCATGGGAACTTGTGATATCATATCCAAAATGAATATTATTCCTATATATCTGAAGAGGAGAAATGCAGAAAAACCTTGTTGCCTCTTTGTGGTGTATGAGTAGTTTCTCCAGCAGCTCCCAAACATTTTAATAATTCAATGTATTTTCAACATTATGAAGGGTCTTCACTTAAAAAAGTATTTGTTTAAGCTTTAGCATGATTCAATTATAATAATTTCAATCCAACTCAGGCGAAAGAGCATTTCAGTGTGAGTTCTGAATCCTGGGGGGAATTGCTGGTGGAACAATGTGGAAGACGTGAGAGCGATAGCCAATGAGAGGCCTGTCCATTCTGTCTCCTGGGTAGCAGCTTGATTATCGGGGATGCAACAAGTTCTCACACACCGGACTCCTCTTCTGATCCTGTGGGCACAAAAACAGCTCAAGTCATCTTCAAAATATAATTTGAAAAAATACATAATTTTTTTTTTTTAAATAAACAGCTAAGGATAACGCTGGTGCATACTGTTTATATGGCAGAGTTTTAAATAGGGATGTTTTACTGGGCACATCTGAACAATGTAACACACTTCAAAATGCACAACTTCATCTCCTGTCCTATGGTCTCCTGTGTGCAAAGAATCGATTCTCCTATTATGGAAATCAAAGGATGTGCCAAGATTTAAAGCTAGGATAACGACATTGATTGATACTCTGCATTTGGAAATAATTCGATATATCCTAAAAGATAGACTGGGGGAATATGAAAGGATGTGGGGTCCAATGGTTTCATTTATAAGGGGACGGTCGGCTGAGATGCATTGCACAAATAATCGTTTTTTAATGGCTTGGGTGGCACTGCTCGGGGAGGAAGGGTGGGGGGATAGTCTGGGCTCATTTGCACCCTTTGAGTTTATTTATTTATTTCTATTATATATATTCTATTTTGCATTTTCTTTCCCACTATGACTGTCTATGTTATTAAGTATGGTATTCCTGTCTTGCTATGTTTTTTCTTTATTATTTCTTGTTGGCTGTTCTGTTCGTCTTCTATGTTGAAAAAGGGAAAGATGATTTCCACCCCAAAGTCTTTACTATTGCTTACACTTGTATGCTTCTTCTCAATTCAGCAAGACTTTTCAACATGTTTGGATTCTTAATTAACCATGGAGGCATGAGTAATTCTTTGGTGGTACATTTTCCATAAAGTCCTAAAGGCTGGACATGTTATTAAAGATAAACAAGTGAGTCACCCACCCTGATTGTGGTGTAAGGTTTGGCAGTACAAACAAATGTCTGTGTTACAGTCAGCAGCTGGACCGTGGTAGAACCTGCAGGGGGGCCTGTCCATAGGGGCCCCGGGCCCCAAGAGCTGAGGCTCTGAGCGGGCCTGCTGCACCCGCTTTTGCCACACAACATGGGCCCCGGTATAGCAGGGCCACTCCTCAATACCCCCAGAGTCCAGAATGAGGGGCACGGGGAGCAGGGCGGGGTGCAGCTCAGGGGGGGAGCAGCAGAAGCCGGGCCCCTGACCATAGTGGATGTGGATGCTGCGGTCGTCCTGCAGATCCCGGCTCTGGTGGAAGCGAACAGAGGGGCCGTCGTGCACGTAGCCCCCCACTCGCCCAAGTGGAGCGGGAGGATGTCCGTGTCCCTGGTGGCAGCAGTGGGGCTGAAGCTGTAAGGGGATTGGGGACACCAGGACTGGAGGAGGGCTGCTAGGGTCCTGACATTCGGCCCCCGGACTGGGCCGGTCTGTGGGCTCTGGCTTCGGGCACTGGCAGGGGCTGTGCTTAGGGGGGCACATGGGCGAGTCTTTGTCCAGGAGAGGAGCAGCAGAAGCAGCTGCATCAGCAGCAACGGCCCCCTGCTCCTCGTCCGAGCCCCTGCTGTGCTCCCCCTCTTCATAGTGGTGGTGTCTGTGGCGGTGGTAGTGGATGTGGCTGAACACAGTCTGCTGCTGCTCCTCGGGGCAGCCTGCTTTGTTCACAACAGAATCCAGAGACCTGGGCCGGGCCTGGGCCCCTTCCTCTAGGCTGCTCCTGCGGGGCCCGTGCCCAGGACCTGGCCCGTAATACACAAACGGATCGTAGTCACTGCTCAGGGAGCTCCGGAAGGTGGACCAGCTGCCATAGACCCCCTGCAGGGATACGTCAGTACAGTTCAGGACGGAGTCGCTGGAGGAGCCATGACATGGCCCCGAACTGGAGTCACTTGCTGGCCCATCAGCCAAGTACCCGCTGCGTTCTGTGTGGTAGCTCCCCCCCGAGCAGCTGCCGTCGTCCTGCCGGGTGTGGGGGGGCGCTCCGCGGGGCTGTGGCGTGGAGGAGGCGTGCTGCAGTCTGGAGCTAGATGCACTGCGCTGGGCAGGGCAGGCTGAGCGGTAGTTGTTGTGGCAGGGCCGACGGGGGGTATAGTGGTGAGTGGAAGTCCTGCAGTTACCACTCATCCTATGGGGCCTCCCGGGACCCTCCACAGGACGGTGGTACCCACAGCTGGAGGCGAGCTGCCTGCTGGTGAGGAAGCGTAGTGTCTGAGCGTCTACGGGAGAAGAGCCAGAGTAGTGGCCCAGAGAGGGGTACGGTCCTGAGGGTCCCCGGGGATAGTGGGGCCTCATAGAGAACGGGATGGCGTGCTGGGGGAAGAGGTGGCTGTGTGGGCTGCTGAAGGGCTGAGGGTGCAGGAAGCTCTGGTTCTGCTCCTGACTCTGTCTGCTGGCCCTCTGGGGCTGCCGCTCCATCCCTGTGGAGACCAGCAGCGGTCAGAATACACAGAACAGGGTACGAGGAACTTCTGATTATACAACACTTCTCACTGCAGATTAAACAGGGGTTAAGAATTCAGAGAAATGGCTGAAAAAATATAAATGTGATCCATCCAAGTCTGATCTACATAACTTCTCTCTGGTGATGTGTCATGTTTCAACTTGGTCAGTATCTAAGAAAACAGATAAAATAGTCAGGTTACATTTTTTTAATTAATACTCAGTTAGGCCACAAGAGGCACCAACACCATGTTGTAAATAGAACTAAAGGCATTGTTTTTTTATTCCACGTTAAATTTGAATCCCCCCAATGCTCTTTAGACACAAGGTACATATATTGTACGTTACATCAAATTCCTGTTCCAAAAATGTTTTCCCCAATGAACTAAAAGATGGAACAAAAGCATTTGTTTCACCTGTCCATACATCACAAATACAGGAGAGAAAACTTTAAGTGAACATTTCAGATTGTACGTAGATCACCAGATCAGCAGATCTCTTACCTCTCAGGGCTACTATCTTAATACAGTGTAAATTCCTAGTCTAATCATCACCATCTTTACCACAACTTGACTGGTAATATATGTTTCCTCACCCATGATGTTATGCATGCAGAGGGGACAGGTGCGGTGCTGCAGCAGCCAGGGGTCGACACACTCTTTGTGGAACTCGTGAGCGCAGGAGATGATCCTCAGATGCTGCGATAAAAGAGGGGCAGAGGAAGATTTGAGGATAAACAGCTGACAGCTAAATGTACAGAAACATTATTTGTTGCTCTATCTCCTCTCACCTGCCCGTCCAGGAAATCGTCCAGACAGATGGCACAGACTGGGCTGGAGTTGGAGCTGCTGGCCGAGCCCCAGGCTGCGCGGTGCCGATGGGCCCCCGAGCAGCCCTGAGAGCTGTACGTCTTGGTCTCCAGGCGACTGATGGCCCGCATGGTCTGCTGATGGACTGAGTCCTGCACACACAAGAAGAGAGGGTTAGAAAATCCTTTCAAATGGATCCACAATGAAGACTGACAGCTTGTTTTGGGTGAGCTTTTCACTTTTACAAATGCCAATGCTGTCACTCACCCAGGTCCGGTTGGACTTGCACTTGTAGCGGAAAGCGAAGATTAGAACGATGGTCAGAATAGCTAGGACAATGGTGAGCAGGATACCAACATCGTAATGTTGCTGTAAAGGGGGGAGAAAATGGAAATAAATCAAATTATTTTAATGGGAAACCTCAACTTAATTCACATAAACAACTTGCAATAATAAATCCATATTTGAAGTGAAGAAATGTTTGATTAAACAATTTATTTTCATCATATCCAAGATTTTGAATGACCATATTGAACATGACTCAGCATCTGATGGTGCTTTGAAATAATCCAACTCTTCAGCTACATGAATAAACATATAAAAAAGACTGAGTACAACTTTTTGAATATTCAAAAATATATATTCAAACATCCAATCCCATCCTGTAATTATATGTGTCACAAATAGATTGTCATTATTTGTGTCTAATATTTTACATTTAATCCAAAATCATATCTGTACCTACTCTAATGGAGCGCAGAGAAAGTTATTTTGTGAGATAGCGTAGAGATCCTCTTCCTCTTCCCCCCCCCCCTAGTTAATGAAAGGAATGTCAGAAAGATGTGAGTCATTGTTTCAGGGCTTACCCAACTGGGCAGCTCCACCAGGAGCTCAATAGTAACTTTGGCCTCTTCGTTCTTGTTGACCAAACCCATCAACTCCTCAGCATGCTGTGCCTCCACCAGCACCACAGGGCCGCGAACGAAGTCTATCCCTCCCAGCTGTGCGTTAGTGAATAGGAAGGTAAAGGACACAGACACGTGAGTGTGTTTTATCCTCTCACACACTTTAAAGATTAGTACACTAGTGGCTGTACACTCACCTCAAAAGCAGCATTGGCATCATCACTGACATCAAAGATCACGGCCTGAGCTCCTTTGTCCAATGCCATACGAGCCTGAAGGAGAGAGCACAGAGGAGACAGTTATAAACAAAACATAAAGAGGAGGACATCTTTGGGAGATGCATAAAGTCATGTGACGTGAATAATGGAGACTTTTTCATTAGGAAAGCTGGTAACCTGTGCTACAGAACAGAACACTCGTTATGATGATACACATTGAATTCACTGGTCATTTCTGGGGTTTTGGGTTATTCTGCTTCCCTGTCTTGTTTCTGAACAGTGTAAAGAAAACATCAAAAATAAACATTTAGGTGTCTATTTGTGTCTGTAGATTTCTCCTTAATGTACTAAAAATTCCCCTTTTGCAGATTCAAATATTTCAGAAAACATACAACATTTGTGGTGTGAAATAAACTACTGCGGAAGTTTTAAATTTCACCTGTAGTGTCTCGCAAAATGTATGGAATAGAACATATTGGCATATTCATACATTTAAAGGCTGTTTTATCATATTTATCAAATTAGTTTTTCTTCTCATACCAGAAGATATTCCTAATCATTTTTGAACAAGGCTTTAACCAATGTTCAGATTTCTGTTCCGGAAGAGGATGATGACGAGATAATGCCTGATTTGCATATGTAATCATAATATTTCAGAAAACCTGTAGTACAAAAAGGAAATCATTGAAGTAATTCATCGGGGGAGTTTCATGGTGTGAAGATGTCTAACGCTGTTCACCTGTTGTATCTCCCATTAACACCATAGCACTTTATTTAAGGTCCTAACTCGAGCACTAGGTGGCGCTCCTGCACTGAGCCCCAGGCCTCACACAGACCAAAGTGCAGCTCCTCCTCCCACTGCTCCACCTGACTGTGGGAGCCACACTCTGACTGAAGAGTGGAAGCATGGAGCTGAAGGCCACAGCACACATCTGCTGCCTGATCTGAACCCTTTTCTAATGTTGGAGCGTAAAGCAACAAGAAATAATGCAGGATGATTTGACTGAGTGAAAGGAAAATGTGTTATAGACTCAAATGCTGATGGACATCTTAGTTTCCATGTGTCATTTCACAGTGAGGGATTTTAATACTTATATACTATTTTAACAGAACGATATTCCAAACAAGTACAATGGCAAATCAGGTGAATTTACAACCACCTGTTTCTAACCAGTTGCGCTCAATTGGACCATTAGGGTTAGGTAAGGTCGTTTTTAGGGTCTTTAATTAGTCTTAGGTTCTGAATGTTACTTTATGATCACTGCACTTCTTCAAATAAAGAAAACGTGTTTGTTAAACATATATTTTAAACTATCTGTTTAGTGTATTGGCTCATGTTTTCAGCTTCAAGCTTAACAGTGTTTCCCATTTTATATATCTGCATTATGTCTACAGTATAATTGATCTCGCAAACCTAACTATTAGAGGCATCTATTCATTATCAAATATATGCTGTTTAACTTATTACAGGGTTCCTGCAGGTTTCGCCAACTCAAATATAAGACTTTTTAAGAACACTTTGAATAGAATTTAAGACCTATTTCACAGCAAGAAAATAAATCATATTTAAGACTTTTCTCTTTTTTTGGTCGTATTTAAGACCGTTTTAAGGCCTTAAATTTAATCAGATTATCAAATGTAAGACTTTTTAAGACCCCGCGGGAACCCTGTATTATCATTGTGAATGAAATGCTCTATAAAAAGTTCCATTGGGTATTGCTTGGTCTGTGAATCTTTTTCCATAACAGTGCAATACATATTTTGGTTAAAGAAGGCTGAGGTCTATAATTACTCCTTCATTTTTACTATAATTAAGTTTCTCTCAATCAAAGCCTAACAGGGAAAGTGAATTTGCATATTGTCACTCTAACACCCCAAAATAGCACTTGTTGTGTGAATGTCTTTTCAGTATGTGTGTGTGTGTGTGTGTGTGTGTGTGTGTGTGTGTGTGTGTGTGTGTGTGTGTGTGTGTGTGTGCGCCCTAAAACAATCCAGAAATACTTTTTTTCCAGCATCACAAGAAGAAAGTTTAAAAACAAAAAGCAGTCTTTCCATTAATACTTCATCGCATGCTGTCAAGCGTCTGGCATCTGCCGACAACACAAGTACACCCACACACACCCACACACTCAATGTACACAGTGTATAAGGGATGCTTTCATGGGTGAACCATCAGAGGCCCTCACAATACCATGTTATTGCCATAATCAAGCCCAATACAACCCTACTGCCACTTTAAACATTTTGTGATAACATATATTGCAATATATTGCTTTGTATCCTTTAACTGCATTTATATCATGCAGCGTTTAGTTTCATTCTGCTATTTTTTGACCACCTTTAAGCTGATATTACCCATAACCTCACTCAGCCCCATCAAGTGGACTGAAATAGCGAGTGCAACCAAAACGTTTAAATAGTATTTTCAATATTAAATATAAAACAATCGATATCAAAAAATACTGTTATACTATGCTGTGTCAATTGTTTACCTGACCCCTAGATAATGCAGGAATGAATAGTGATTCAATTATTTTAGTAGATTTTTGGTAGATTTAGACTTGGGATACTGAAAGTGAATATCCTGATAGGAGTAAAAAACAGACTAACAAAATGTTGCTATTAATGCAGGGACCTTCCTAATTATTGATTACTTTTTTAAGATTATTTGATCACTTAAAATAATGTTCACTTAAACAAGATGCATGTACTATCTGTGATGCAATAAAAAAAACAAGTATGTTTGAAAGTTTAAGGCAATTTTCTAAAATGATCTGGATAATACAGTGCAAAGCAATTATTTTGGCCAGGATGGTCCCATGCCTGCAGCAGAAGTTAAAAGCTGCACGTACACTGACTGTGAGTGTGCATACAGTGTGCGTGTTTGTGCAGCTGAGAGTTAACAACATTGCCCCACAGAACCGCCGGTGGTGGCCGTAGTGCTGACGGTCAGAAAGAGGTCAAATAAAAAAATTATCATGTTCCCTTTGATCTGGCTTCCAGCTCTGGAGCAGCAGCCGTTCCCCTGTTTCATCAGAACGGTAATTGTGGTACGTGCGTGGGCCTAAATCGGGTGCGGTCACATTGGAGTAAAAAAAAAAAAAAACGGAATCTTTGACATGTGGGAATTTGCTTTACCTGGGGTTCAAAAGTTGCACGCTGCAATGAGCCCAAACTTCCTCTAATCGCGGTAATAAACGCAGGGAAGCCCAATGTGGTCACACACACACACACACACACACACACACACACACACACACACACACACACACACACACACACACACACACACACACACACACACACACACACACACACACACACACACACACACACACACACACACACACACACACACACACACACACACACAGTTTTAGAAAATACCATAATAATTTCTACGAATGTCTGCTGCTGTGGTTTTATTATTTCTCAGTATTAGTAGTGAGCCACAGACTCAGAAGAGGCCAGAGAGATCTGATTACATGATTAACAGAAGACACTATATTTAACCTTTAACGGCGCAATGACAAGCTGCTACGCTAACAAGACAAGCTAAAAGGAAGTGCCAGCACGAGGGTTTCAACATCTCCAGGTCTGAAACTCAAACACAAATGTCTGTGGTTAGGTAAACACCCATCCTCGGGAGGTGCCACTTGACACATGTGAATCAACACTATTTGGCATTGGAGTAAACATTAACAACTCACAATCGCAGAGTCGGAAATGCCTGTGGTTTACAGAGGTTTACAGGGAAGACATCATCTCTGAGAAACTCACAAACAACACTTTTTTTTGGCAGAGGGTGCAATGAAACACGGGTTAAGTGTTGCTGTGTTTTGTCACGCTGTGCAATAATTTGAATAAAAGGCAGGAGAGGAGTAGCAGCAGGTAATTGAGCTGCCACAAACATAAACACACCTGAGGCACCGTGAGGTCACACACCAGCAGCTCTGCACCCACAGACACACTCTTACTTCAAATCCCATCAGGGCTTCTTTTACATGTATTCAGCTCTAGGGACAAAAACTGGGAAATGTCAAGTTTAAATGTATCATCTTATCTTTTAACTGAGTTTGTCTGCATTTTTTCCTCATATAATTCCTTTATATTAGATTACATTTTATAGAGTACAATACATAAGAAATAAATTAAATGCACATTGGAAGGCACATTTCCAAATTGCCAATTTAGATTTTGCCCAAAATAAGCAAGATTTTCCATTGCCTTCAATACATACAACCCTGTAAAGCTGTATAACACCCTAACCATAATCTTTTTTAAATTGTATTTGAGGCTGCCTGTGTTCCACTGATGGTCAAAAATGTCCATTGACAGCATTTTTGGGTATATTAAAAAATGTAACCGTGATGTTTTTGTTCATTTGTACCTTATTTTATTACTTTTCCAGTTTATTCAAGTCTAGTCTAGTTGATCTGTCATTTGTTTTCCCCTGTTAATTGTGGGGTTTCTTTGGGAGTTTTCCATGTAAGGAAGGAAAGAGGGTGTCTTATGCTGTAAACACCGTAAAGCCCCCTAAGAGAATGTATAATTTGTGCTACTCAGTTGAATTTGATTGATTGATGTAACTTTACTACGAGCTGCCTAAGCTTGAGGCAGTTTTAACCGCAACTCATCTCCCATAAGTCTCACATCTGGCTCATTATGTGCCCTCCTCAGCATCAGGTGGCCGGCTCGGGCCAGCCAGCGCTGTTTGTTTACATCTCCAGTAAGAGGTGCGGTCTGCGAGCCAGGCCTGGCATCACAGAGTGTTCTCTCAACAGGGACAGAAACTAACTACGCTGCTCTGATGTCTTTATTTCATGTTAGAGACGTGCCAAGGTTCTTCAGTCGCCTGAGAAGATGGCTGTGCCTGTTAACGTCTCTGTGTTGTTCATGGGATTAATGTGCCAGAGAGCCAATCCCCTTCATCTGCAGCCAAGGTAACAGGGAGAAGACGGAGAGGGCGAAAAAAAGGAGGATATTACACAGACGCACGTAGACACATTGCGTCTTGCCACAGAGAAACATCTGCTATATTAGTTAAACATCTATGATTAGATAACTATATTCAGAGTACCAAGCGTGACCCAGTGGCTTCGTAACCTTTGACTTTTGAAAGCAGCAGATTTGATTTAAATCTGTGCATTAAAGGGGCAGGACATACTTTAAAGGCAATCATCTTACGCACTCAGGAACCAAATATGGCAAGTGAGTCATTATTCACATATTGAGCCATAATCATTTCATATAGCAGAACTCTGTCAGTGGATCGAGACAGAAGTTTTTCTTGCTTCAGGAATTATCTATAAATTAATTCATGCTGGAATGAAGAGAGAGCAATGGTAATTAGAACATCCTGGAAAAAGAGCTCTCAATCCCAATTCTATAAGAAGTGGCAATGCATGATAATTTCAACAGCCCACACTGCTATATTAATAAGAGCGGAATATTATCTCGTAAATAATTTCCAAGACCTTACCTTTTTTTCTTTCTACGGTCCATTATTCTTTACATGTATTGGATTATATTGTGTCATGGACTTTCAAGGTAGGGGTGGGCGGGGATGTGTGGGAGGTGGGGTAGGATGCTTGTGAAAGAAATTAAAAGTGAGGAAAAACGTTGCTTCAATTGCAACATTGCATACTACTAGCATCTGTCCTTCAGTAAAAAAACATTTAATAAAAAACAGTTGAACTGCAAGATTGAACAACAATTGAGGGTTTCACTCCTCATTTCAAACTAGGATGTAATGTCGATTTTAGGACAAAACAGTGCAAACACACTGAACAATCTGAAACGTTGACTTTAATTAAATGTATTATGTAAACAGATTTCACATAACTACATTAGGTTCGTTGAAAGCAATAATATTAAGTTGAAGTAACAAATATTAGGTTCAACTTTATATTACTGCTTTCAACTAACTGTAACTACAGTTGTTGAGATAATACATTTAACTAAAGTCAACGTTTCAGTTTTTGAAAGTAAGACGTTTCAATGTCAACCTAAGCTAATTAGTGAGCATGGTTGTCCTTGTATTCAAAGTCTTTGTTACGTTAATCACACAGCACCAACAGACCATAAAGCTGCTGATGTAGCTCTTTCTCGGTCCTCTGATAACCCTTCCTGCCTCTGTAAAACATGCCACCAGACTCCATTAACTCAATCCAACGTCTCTTTGCCAGCGTGACTGTCCACATCACTCGGTGCATGAGTAATTACACCATGGAATAATATGTGTGGGAATAAGGAAGTGAGAGTGAAAGAGGAACAGGGAGGGGGAGGAGTGAGGCGTGCAGGCTGTGGTGCTGCTGCATTAAAGTGTGTAATGACAGAGTAGAGAGCTCCGGCCTGCAGGTCTGAGGCTCTGCTCCGCTCTGCTCTGTCATTTCTCTGACTGGCCCGGCACACTGGAACCATTACTGAGGCAGCGGGACACGCCGCACGGCTAAATGAGGAGCAGACGGGGGCGAAGGCTGCTGGTGATAATAAGAGAGGGGTAAGGGGGGGGGGCTGGAACAGGTGCAGTCTGAGTTGATGTTGTGGTGGTAGTATTAACTGGACCCAACAATAGGTCATGTAATGCCTCTATGGCTCTGTCTTTCAAAAGAATAGCGATAAACACGCCACTTACTGGGGCTGAGTCCCTGTTGCGGCTATGAGGGTTTGAATTCGGCCTGTAGACCCTTTATGCATCTCATCCCTCAAGCCCCTTTAAAAAACATCTCTCTAATGAAGGCTAAACTAACCAAAAAGAAACATCTTTATAAAAAATAAAAGAGGCGAGGGATCATAGGCATTTTTGTCTTCATAAAATCATCGTCAACATCAGCCAACATCACTGCAGTTATTAATCTCGACTCCTCATCGCCGCAACAAACAAACCACGTCATCAAAACATGACATTACATTACTTAGACTGGCAATAATACTTACTCAACCATTAGTAGCCCAACCCTTTTAAATGCTGAAATTCACCATAAAGAGTCATATTAAATACTAAAACACGACTGTATGTGTTGTAATACACAGTTTATATATTAGTACAATGTGCAAAAAAAATGCATTATATAAATATTTACATTCTTTTTTTTGTTTATCTTATCGCATATTTGACATTTGAATTAAACTTCTTAAGTGTTTATAATACTTAAATTGTATAACTTTTACTTACATCTCTTATATTTACATAAATATTTATTTCAATTGTAATTGTTTAACTTATTTTATTCTTAAATGGACCATCTATCATGAAAACAAATGTCCCCCCTAGATTCTGATTCTGATACTATTTCATTTTTCTTCTTCTTTCCTTGTTGAAACAGTTTGGTCAAATGACATCAAAAATAACCACACAGCTTTGCATTAAATATTGTTTACCTAGCTTTGATGCTGTATATTTAAATCTAATTGTGTGTGAATAATTGCTGTATGTGTTTGTGTGCTGTGTGATTGTCGGGTGTTCGCCACTGGCTGAGCAGCAGTTGAGGAGGAAAGGGTGTGGCCCTGCTGGGTATCCATTACTCACAGGGGCACTTTGATGTGGGGCCGCTTAAGGGGAGGGGGGGGGGGGGGGGGTGGGGTGGGTGGGGAGTAATGTATGAAGAGGAGGGGTGGTGGTTGGTCGGGCATGTCAGGGCAGGTGAGCAGATTCTACGCTCTCAGGAAAAGTATTGAGCCTGAGGGGGTGGGCCTTAATAACACACACACACCTCCTCCTACCTAGAAGTCCCATTCATCCTGAACACACACACACTCTCTTAATCCAGAGCCTGGGCTTGGCCACCC